>NW_027053024.1:0-73000 GCF_011386835.1 Chrysemys picta bellii
TGGTGAGACCTCAACCGCAAAAGACCCTAAGGCCAAAATCACCCGTTCTTCCCGGGCTGGGCTGCAGTTCTCTGTCAGTCGCATAGACAGATTGCTCCGCAAAGGACAATTTGCAGACCGTATTGGAGCTGGAGCCCCAGTATATATGGCCGCGGTGCTTCAATAAGTGACTCATGAGATGGTGGATATTGCTGGGGAAGTCGCTGCACGCAGCAAGAAGCGTCGGATTTCCCCACGCCACTTGCAGCTGGCCATTCACAGCGACTCAGAGCTCAAGAAACTGCTGGGAGGGGTCACCATCTCTCAGGGCGGAGTCCTGCACTTAAATCAGCCTGTGGTTTTACCTTCCAAGAAGAGGAATGGCAGGAGAGCCATCAAGAGAAGGATTGCCCCTGCTCCTGTCCCTGTGAAGTGAGAACAGAGCAAAGGGGAGACTGCCACCCCAGATTTGGGAGAAATGACATTGACTTGATTGCAAGGCTCTTTTCAAATGCATCAATATGGTCTAATAAAAGCAGTTAAAATGCCTGGTCTTCTTTTGTGAATTAATTTCCTCTTTTACTAGCGTACAATTTTAAGGGATCATTCAGTTGGTCAGGTAGCTGCATTGATAATATGGTATGAAAGCCTAGAAAGATAGAACTCCATCATTTCATTAAGAAATTGACATCAGAAATTGTCTAAATGGTGTCAAGTATCAGAGGGGTAGGCGTGTTAGTCTGGATCTGTAAAAAGCGACAAAGAGTCCTGTGGCACCTTATAGACCAACAGACGTATTGGAGCATAAATGTCTAAATCGTGTAGCTTCCGGGTGGTGATTTCTGTGTTTTTTTCAGGCATTTCTCCAATAGATTGAAGGTTAGGAACATTTTTCCCATAGTGAAGTTGATGTGTATTGCATATTTTGTGAAAACAGAAAAAAGAACAAACTCATGACAGAAAAATTTAATCCATTGCACATGAAGGATAAAGCCTATGGGCCTGGTTTTTCTTTTTCTTTTGTTCTTTTTGTTTTGTTTTGTTATTTTTTAGTTACCCCATTATAAAACCATTGACTCGTTTAGAGTAATATCAGATTTATACAGTATAAGTGATACTAGAATCAGGCTTTCTGAAATTATTAAATACCTGGAGGGGTTCACATAAACTTTGATCACCTTTTTAAAGGGAAAACATTACCCACTTGCCAGCACATAGGTATACAGGGAGACTTACAAGTAAAAGAGAGCCATCTGCAGACCATTGTCCTGGTTAATGGGAGTCATCAAGATTCCAAAGCACCATGAATGGCCCACACTTAGCATAATTACAATAGGCCCTCAGAGTTATATTTCATATTTCTAGTTTCAGATACTTGAGTGGTACATTTAGACAAATAGGATGACCACACTCAGTAGATTATAAGCTTTGTAATGATACCTTACAAGGGATCTTTTGCATGAAGCATATTCCAGTTACCTTATATTTAACTCATTAGCAGATTTTCATAAAATCATATAGAGTGCAACATCACCCAATGGATTTGGCCTGATGTGAGGGGTTCTCTGCAGATGCTGTTTTTAAACCGCTCTCAGAAAATAGCTCACGAACAAGAGAAGCGGCTAATCAAAGCTGAGAGTGACAAATGGTGAACACTTGGGTTTCTGGAATGGCAAAGAACCCTTACCATGGGCTTGGGTGCCATGAGGGTTCTCTAAGAGACGGGAAGCATCACCAAGTTAAGGGCTCCAGAGAAACTGGCCAATATTTTCAAACTTTAGGATGCCTGAATTTCCGCCCCTAAACCCACTTTTAAGCAACTAACTAAAAGTGACCTGATTTCCATAGGTGCTGAGCACTCCAAACTCCTAGTGAAATCAACAGGAGCTGTGGGTGTTCAGCTCCTCTTCAAATCAGGCCACTTATAAGTTATTTAGGTGCCTAATTTAAGGCATCTAATTTTCAAAATGTAACCAAAGCCTATTTCATGCCGTTACAGGATGAGTTTTGCTAATAGCAGATATCACTGACTAAAAATCCAACACAAACGGTGAATGAATGGGAATGATGTCATCAAAGGATGACATATCCCCTCTGGCTTGGGTAACAAATGAAGTAGCTGCCCATTGGTTCTCAGACACACTGAGGTTATAAAAGGCTGCAGGCTCAGTCAGGGTTAGCATACTACTGTGGTGATTTCAAGAGGTGGCTTAGCCAAACCACAGCCACACTTTGTCAGGCCAGTCAGAATCAGGCCAGACCAGGAAGAAATCAAAGAAGGCAAAATAAGAGCGAGAAAACCAAGTGAACAGAGCCAGGAACAGAAGGAAAGAGAGTCAGGCAAGCCAAGCAAAGAAAGACACAGGCAAGTGGAGCCAAGCAAGGAAACATCCACTGAAGCCAAGCAAGTCAAGAAAAAAGCTAGGCAGGCCAATTCCTGAGGAAAGACTCAGGTCAACCAAGCAGAGAAAACAAAAGAAAGCCGAGAAAGTCAAGCCAAGTGTTGCTGGAACACTAGAGGTCTGCAACATGTCTGAGACTGAGTCGGAGTCTGAGTCTGAGCACTCTGGTGAGACCTCAACCGCAAAAGACCCTAAGGCCAAAATCACCCGTTCTTCCCGGGCTGGGCTGCAGTTCTCTGTCAGTCGCATAGACAGATTGCTCCGCAAAGGACAATTTGCAGACCGTATTGGAGCTGGAGCCCCAGTATATATGGCCGCGGTGCTTCAATAAGTGACTCATGAGATGGTGGATATTGCTGGGGAAGTCGCTGCACGCAGCAAGAAGCGTCGGATTTCCCCACGCCACTTGCAGCTGGCCATTCACAGCGACTCAGAGCTCAAGAAACTGCTGGGAGGGGTCACCATCTCTCAGGGCGGAGTCCTGCACTTAAATCAGCCTGTGGTTTTACCTTCCAAGAAGAGGAATGGCAGGAGAGCCATCAAGAGAAGGATTGCCCCTGCTCCTGTCCCTGTGAAGTGAGAACAGAGCAAAGGGGAGACTGCCACCCCAGATTTGGGAGAAATGACATTGACTTGATTGCAAGGCTCTTTTCAAATGCATCAGTATGGTCTAATAAAAGCAGTTAAAATGCCTGGTCTTCTTTTGTGAATTAATTTCCTCTTTTACTAGCCTACAATTTTAAGGGATCATTCAGTTGGTCACGTAGCTGCATTGATAATATGGTATAAAAGCCTAGAAAGATAGAACTCCATCATTTCATTAAGAAATTGACATCAGAAACTGTCTAAATGGTGTCAAGTATCAGAGGGGTAGGCGTGTTAGTCTGGATCTGTAAAAAGCGACAAAGAGTCCTGTGGCACCTTATAGACCAACAGACGTATTGGAGCATAAATGTCTAAATCGTGTAGCTTCCGGGAGGTGATTTCTGTGTTTTTTTCAGGCATTTCCCCAATAGATTGAAGGTTAGGAACATTTTTCCCATAGTGAAGTTGATGTGTATTGCATATTTTGTGAAAACAGAAAAAAGAACAAACTCATGACAGAAAAATTTAATCCATTGCACATGAAGGATAAAGCCTATGGGCCTGGTTTTTCTTTTCCTTTTGTTCTTTTTGTTTTGTTTTGTTATTTTTTAGTTACCCCATTATAAAACCATTGACTCGTTTAGAGTAATATCAGATTTATACAGTATAAGTGATACTAGAATCAGGCTTTCTGAAATTATTAAATACCTGGAGGGGTTCACATAAACTTTGATCACCTTTTTAAAGGGAAAACATTACCCACTTGCCAGCACACAGGTATACAGGGAGACTTACAAGTAAAAGAGAGCCATCTGCAGACCATTGTCCTGGTTAATGGGAGTCATCAAGATTCCAAACCACCATGAATGGCCCACACTTTGCAAAATTACAATAGGCCCTCAGAGTTATATTTCATATTTCTAGTTTCAGATACTTGAGTGGTACATTTAGACAAATAGGATGACCACACTCAGTAGATTATAAGCTTTGTAATGATACCTTACAAGAGACCTTTTGCATGAAGCATATTCCAGTTACCTTATATTTAACTCATTAGCAGATTTTCATAAAATCATATAGAGTGCAACATCACCCAATGGATTTGGCCTGATGTGCGGGGTTCTCTGCAGATGCTGTTTTTAAACCGCTCTCAGAAAATAGCTCACGAACAAGAGAAGCGGCTAATCAAAGCTGAGAGTGACAAATGGTGAACACTTGGGTTTCTGGAATGGCAAAGAACCCTTACCATGGGCTTGGGTGCCATGAGGGTTCTCTAAGAGACGGGAAGCATCACCAAGTTAAGGGCTCCAGAGAAACTGGCCAATATTTTCAAACTTTAGGATGCCTGAATTTCCGCCCCTAAACCCACTTTTAAGCAACTAACTAAAAGTGACCTGATTTCCATAGGTGCTGAGCACTCCAAACTCCTAGTGAAATCAACAGGAGCTGTGGGTGCTCAGCTCCTCTTCAAATCAGGCCACTTATAAGTTATTTAGGTGCCTAATTTAAGGCATCTAATTTTCAAAATGTAACCAAAGCCTATTTCATGCTGTTACAGGATGAGTTTTGCTAATAGCAGATATCACTGACTAAAAATCCAACACAAACGGTGAATGAATGGGAATGATGTCATCAAAGGATGACATATCCCCTCTGGCTTGGGTAACAAATGAAGTAGCTGCCCATTGGTTCTCAGACACACTGAGGTTATAAAAGGCTGCAGGCTCAGTCAGGGTTAGCATACTACTGTGGTGATTTCAAGAGGTGGCTTAGCCAAGCCACAGCCACACTTTGTCAGGCCAGTCAGAATCAGGCCAGACCAGGAAGAAATCAAAGAAGGCAAAATAAGAGCGAGAAAACCAGGTGAACAGAGCCAGGAACAGAAGGAAAGAGAGTCAGGCAAGCCAAGCAAAGAAAGACACAGGCAAGAGGAGCCAAGCAAGGAAACATCCACTGAAGCCAAGCAAGTCAAGAAAAAAGCTAGGCAGGCCAATTCCTGAGGAAAGACTCAGGTCAACCAAGCAGAGAAAACAAAAGAAAGCCGAGAAAGTCAAGCCAAGTGTTGCTGGAACACTAGAGGTCTGCAACATGTCTGAGACTGAGTCGGAGTCTGAGTCTGAGCACTCTGGTGAGACCTCAACCGCAAAAGACCCTAAGGCCAAAATCACCCGTTCTTCCCGGGCTGGGCTGCAGTTCTCTGTCAGTCGCATAGACAGATTGCTCCGCAAAGGACAATTTGCAGACCGTATTGGAGCTGGAGCCCCAGTATATATGGCCGCGGTGCTTCAATAAGTGACTCATGAGATGGTGGATATTGCTGGGGAAGTCGCTGCACGCAGCAAGAAGCGTCGGATTTCCCCACGCCACTTGCAGCTGGCCATTCACAGCGACTCAGAGCTCAAGAAACTGCTGGGAGGGGTCACCATCTCTCAGGGCGGAGTCCTGCACTTAAATCAGCCTGTGGTTTTACCTTCCAAGAAGAGGAATGGCAGGAGAGCCATCAAGAGAAGGATTGCCCCTGCTCCTGTCCCTGTGAAGTGAGAACAGAGCAAAGGGGAGACTGCCACCCCAGATTTGGGAGAAATGACATTGACTTGATTGCAAGGCTCTTTTCAAATGCATCAGTATGGTCTAATAAAAGCAGTTAAAATGCCTGGTCTTCTTTTGTGAATTAATTTCCTCTTTTACTAGCCTACAATTTTAAGGGATCATTCAGTTGGTCAGGTAGCTGCATTGATAATATGGTATAAAAGCCTAGAAAGATAGAACTCCATCATTTCATTAAGAAATTGACATCAGAAATTGTCTAAATGGTGTCAAGTATCAGAGGGGTAGGCGTGTTAGTCTGGATCTGTAAAAAGCGACAAAGAGTCCTGTGGCACCTTATAGACCAACAGACGTATTGGAGCATAAATGTCTAAATTGTGTAGCTTCCGGGAGGTGATTTCTGTGTTTTTTTCGGGCATTTCCCCAATAGATTGAAGGTTAGGAACATTTTTCCCATAGTGAAGTTGATGTGTATTGCATATTTTGTGAAAACAGAAAAAAGAACAAACTCATGACAGAAAAAATTAATCCATTGCACATGAAGGATAAAGCCTATGGGCCTGGTTTTTCTTTTCCTTTTGTTCTTTTTGTTTTGTTTTGTTATATTTTAGTTACCCCATTATAAAACCATTGACTCGTTTAGAGTAATATCAGATTTATACAGTATAAGTGATACTAGAATCAGGCTTTCTGAAATTATTAAATACCTGGAGGGGTTCACATAAACTTTGATCACCTTTTTAAAGGGAAAACATTACCCACTTGCCAGCACACAGGTATACAGGGAGACTTACAAGTAAAAGAGAGCCATCTGCAGACCATTGTCCTGGTTAATGGGAGTCATCAAGATTCCAAACCACCATGAATGGCCCACACTTTGCATAATTACAATAGGCCCTCAGAGTTATATTTCATATTTCTAGTTTCAGATACTTGAGTGGTACATTTAGACAAATAGGACGACCACACTCAGTAGATTATAAGCTTTGTAATGATACCTTACAAGAGACCTTTTGCATGAAGCATATTCCAGTTACCTTATATTTAACTCATTAGCAGATTTTCATAAAATCATATAGAGTGCAACATCACCCAATGGATTTGGCCTGATGTGAGGGGTTCTCTGCAGATGCTGTTTTTAAACCGCTCTCAGAAAATAGCTCACGAACAAGAGAAGCGGCCAATCAAAGCTGAGAGTGACAAATGGTGAACACTTGGGTTTCTGGAATGGCAAAGAACCCTTACCATGGGCTTGGGTGCCATGAGGGTTCTCTAAGAGACGGGAAGCATCACCAAGTTAAGGGCTCCAGAGAAACTGGCCAATATTTTCAAACTTTAGGATGCCTGAATTTCCGCCCCTAAACCCACTTTTAAGCAACTAACTAAAAGTGACCTGATTTCCATAGGTGCTGAGCACTCCAAACTCCTAGTGAAATCAACAGGAGCTGTGGGTGCTCAGCTCCTCTTCAAATCAGGCCACTTATAAGTTATTTAGGTGCCTAATTTAAGGCATCTAATTTTCAAAATGTAACCAAAGCCTATTTCATGCCGTTACAGGATGAGTTTTGCTAATAGCAGATATCACCGACTAAAAATCCAACACAAACGGTGAATGAATGGGAATGATGTCATCAAAGGATGACATATCCCCTCTGGCTTGGGTAACAAATGAAGTAGCTGCCCATTGGTTCTCAGACACACTGAGGTTATAAAAGGCTGCAGGCTCAGTCAGGGTTAGCATACTACTGTGGTGATTTCAAGAGGTGGCTTAGCCAAGCCACAGCCACACTTTGTCAGGCCAGTCAGAATCAGGCCAGACCAGGAAGAAATCAAAGAAGGCAAAATAAGAGCGAGAAAACCAAGTGAACAGAGCCAGGAACAGAAGGAAAGAGAGTCAGGCAAGCCAAGCAAAGAAAGACACAGGCAAGTGGAGCCAAGCAAGGAAAGATCCACTGAAGCCAAGCAAGTCAAGAAAAAAGCTAGGCAGGCCAATTCCTGAGGAAAGACTCAGGTCAACCAAGCAGAGAAAACAAAAGAAAGCCGAGAAAGTCAAGCCAAGTGTTGCTGGAACACTAGAAGTCTGCAACATGTCTGAGACTGAGTCGGAGTCTGAGTCTGAGCACTCTGGTGAGACCTCAACCGCAAAAGACCCTAAGGCCAAAATCACCCGTTCTTCCCGGGCTGGGCTGCAGTTCTCTGTCAGTCGCATAGACAGATTGCTCCGCAAAGGACAATTTGCAGACCGTATTGGAGCTGGAGCCCCAGTATATATGGCCGCGGCGCTTCAATAAGTGACTCATGAGATGGTGGATATTGCTGGGGAAGTCGCTGCACGCAGCAAGAAGCGTCGGATTTCCCCACGCCACTTGCAGCTGGCCATTCACAGCGACTCAGAGCTCAAGAAACTGCTGGGAGGGGTCACCATCTCTCAGGGCGGAGTCCTGCACTTAAATCAGCCTGTGGTTTTACCTTCCAAGAAGAGGAATGGCAGGAGAGCCATCAAGAGAAGGATTGCCCCTGCTCCTGTCCCTGTGAAGTGAGAACAGAGCAAAGGGGAGACTGCCACCCCAGATTTGGGAGAAATGACATTGACTTGATTGCAAGGCTCTTTTCAAATGCATCAGTATGGTCTAATAAAAGCAGTTAAAATGCCTGGTCTTCTTTTGTGAATTAATTTCCTCTTTTACTAGCCTACAATTTTAAGGGATCATTCAGTTGGTCAGGTAGCTGCATTGATAATATGGTATAAAAGCCTAGAAAGATAGAACTCCATCATTTCATTAAGAAATTGACATCAGAAATTGTCTAAATGGTGTCAAGTATCAGAGGGGTAGGCGTGTTAGTCTGGATCTGTAAAAAGCGACAAAGAGTCCTGTGGCACCTTATAGACCAACAGACGTATTGGAGCATAAATGTCTAAATTGTGTAGCTTCCGGGAGGTGATTTCTGTGTTTTTTTCGGGCATTTCCCCAATAGATTGAAGGTTAGGAACATTTTTCCCATAGTGAAGTTGATGTGTATTGCATATTTTGTGAAAACAGAAAAAAGAACAAACTCATGACAGAAAAAATTAATCCATTGCACATGAAGGATAAAGCCTATGGGCCTGGTTTTTCTTTTCCTTTTGTTCTTTTTGTTTTGTTTTGTTATATTTTAGTTACCCCATTATAAAACCATTGACTCGTTTAGAGTAATATCAGATTTATACAGTATAAGTGATACTAGAATCAGGCTTTCTGAAATTATTAAATACCTGGAGGGGTTCACATAAACTTTGATCACCTTTTTAAAGGGAAAACATTACCCACTTGCCAGCACACAGGTATACAGGGAGACTTACAAGTAAAAGAGAGCCATCTGCAGACCATTGTCCTGGTTAATGGGAGTCATCAAGATTCCAAACCACCATGAATGGCCCACACTTTGCATAATTACAATAGGCCCTCAGAGTTATATTTCATATTTCTAGTTTCAGATACTTGAGTGGTACATTTAGACAAATAGGACGACCACACTCAGTAGATTATAAGCTTTGTAATGATACCTTACAAGAGACCTTTTGCATGAAGCATATTCCAGTTACCTTATATTTAACTCATTAGCAGATTTTCATAAAATCATATAGAGTGCAACATCACCCAATGGATTTGGCCTGATGTGAGGGGTTCTCTGCAGATGCTGTTTTTAAACCGCTCTCAGAAAATAGCTCACGAACAAGAGAAGCGGCCAATCAAAGCTGAGAGTGACAAATGGTGAACACTTGGGTTTCTGGAATGGCAAAGAACCCTTACCATGGGCTTGGGTGCCATGAGGGTTCTCTAAGAGACGGGAAGCATCACCAAGTTAAGGGCTCCAGAGAAACTGGCCAATATTTTCAAACTTTAGGATGCCTGAATTTCCGCCCCTAAACCCACTTTTAAGCAACTAACTAAAAGTGACCTGATTTCCATAGGTGCTGAGCACTCCAAACTCCTAGTGAAATCAACAGGAGCTGTGGGTGCTCAGCTCCTCTTCAAATCAGGCCACTTATAAGTTATTTAGGTGCCTAATTTAAGGCATCTAATTTTCAAAATGTAACCAAAGCCTATTTCATGCCGTTACAGGATGAGTTTTGCTAATAGCAGATATCACCGACTAAAAATCCAACACAAACGGTGAATGAATGGGAATGATGTCATCAAAGGATGACATATCCCCTCTGGCTTGGGTAACAAATGAAGTAGCTGCCCATTGGTTCTCAGACACACTGAGGTTATAAAAGGCTGCAGGCTCAGTCAGGGTTAGCATACTACTGTGGTGATTTCAAGAGGTGGCTTAGCCAAGCCACAGCCACACTTTGTCAGGCCAGTCAGAATCAGGCCAGACCAGGAAGAAATCAAAGAAGGCAAAATAAGAGCGAGAAAACCAAGTGAACAGAGCCAGGAACAGAAGGAAAGAGAGTCAGGCAAGCCAAGCAAAGAAAGACACAGGCAAGTGGAGCCAAGCAAGGAAAGATCCACTGAAGCCAAGCAAGTCAAGAAAAAAGCTAGGCAGGCCAATTCCTGAGGAAAGACTCAGGTCAACCAAGCAGAGAAAACAAAAGAAAGCCGAGAAAGTCAAGCCAAGTGTTGCTGGAACACTAGAAGTCTGCAACATGTCTGAGACTGAGTCGGAGTCTGAGTCTGAGCACTCTGGTGAGACCTCAACCGCAAAAGACCCTAAGGCCAAAATCACCCGTTCTTCCCGGGCTGGGCTGCAGTTCTCTGTCAGTCGCATAGACAGATTGCTCCGCAAAGGACAATTTGCAGACCGTATTGGAGCTGGAGCCCCAGTATATATGGCCGCGGCGCTTCAATAAGTGACTCATGAGATGGTGGATATTGCTGGGGAAGTCGCTGCACGCAGCAAGAAGCGTCGGATTTCCCCACGCCACTTGCAGCTGGCCATTCACAGCGACTCAGAGCTCAAGAAACTGCTGGGAGGGGTCACCATCTCTCAGGGCGGAGTCCTGCACTTAAATCAGCCTGTGGTTTTACCTTCCAAGAAGAGGAATGGCAGGAGAGCCATCAAGAGAAGGATTGCCCCTGCTCCTGTCCCTGTGAAGTGAGAACAGAGCAAAGGGGAGACTGCCACCCCAGATTTGGGAGAAATGACATTGACTTGATTGCAAGGCTCTTTTCAAATGCATCAGTATGGTCTAATAAAAGCAGTTAAAATGCCTGGTCTTCTTTTGTGAATTAATTTCCTCTTTTACTAGCCTACAATTTTAAGGGATCATTCAGTTGGTCAGGTAGCTGCATTGATAATATGGTATAAAAGCCTAGAAAGATAGAACTCCATCATTTCATTAAGAAATTGACATCAGAAATTGTCTAAATGGTGTCAAGTATCAGAGGGGTAGGCGTGTTAGTCTGGATCTGTAAAAAGCGACAAAGAGTCCTGTGGCACCTTATAGACCAACAGACGTATTGGAGCATAAATGTCTAAATTGTGTAGCTTCCGGGAGGTGATTTCTGTGTTTTTTTCGGGCATTTCCCCAATAGATTGAAGGTTAGGAACATTTTTCCCATAGTGAAGTTGATGTGTATTGCATATTTTGTGAAAACAGAAAAAAGAACAAACTCATGACAGAAAAAATTAATCCATTGCACATGAAGGATAAAGCCTATGGGCCTGGTTTTTCTTTTCCTTTTGTTCTTTTTGTTTTGTTTTGTTATATTTTAGTTACCCCATTATAAAACCATTGACTCGTTTAGAGTAATATCAGATTTATACAGTATAAGTGATACTAGAATCAGGCTTTCTGAAATTATTAAATACCTGGAGGGGTTCACATAAACTTTGATCACCTTTTTAAAGGGAAAACATTACCCACTTGCCAGCACACAGGTATACAGGGAGACTTACAAGTAAAAGAGAGCCATCTGCAGACCATTGTCCTGGTTAATGGGAGTCATCAAGATTCCAAACCACCATGAATGGCCCACACTTTGCATAATTACAATAGGCCCTCAGAGTTATATTTCATATTTCTAGTTTCAGATACTTGAGTGGTACATTTAGACAAATAGGACGACCACACTCAGTAGATTATAAGCTTTGTAATGATACCTTACAAGAGACCTTTTGCATGAAGCATATTCCAGTTACCTTATATTTAACTCATTAGCAGATTTTCATAAAATCATATAGAGTGCAACATCACCCAATGGATTTGGCCTGATGTGAGGGGTTCTCTGCAGATGCTGTTTTTAAACCGCTCTCAGAAAATAGCTCACGAACAAGAGAAGCGGCCAATCAAAGCTGAGAGTGACAAATGGTGAACACTTGGGTTTCTGGAATGGCAAAGAACCCTTACCATGGGCTTGGGTGCCATGAGGGTTCTCTAAGAGACGGGAAGCATCACCAAGTTAAGGGCTCCAGAGAAACTGGCCAATATTTTCAAACTTTAGGATGCCTGAATTTCCGCCCCTAAACCCACTTTTAAGCAACTAACTAAAAGTGACCTGATTTCCATAGGTGCTGAGCACTCCAAACTCCTAGTGAAATCAACAGGAGCTGTGGGTGCTCAGCTCCTCTTCAAATCAGGCCACTTATAAGTTATTTAGGTGCCTAATTTAAGGCATCTAATTTTCAAAATGTAACCAAAGCCTATTTCATGCCGTTACAGGATGAGTTTTGCTAATAGCAGATATCACCGACTAAAAATCCAACACAAACGGTGAATGAATGGGAATGATGTCATCAAAGGATGACATATCCCCTCTGGCTTGGGTAACAAATGAAGTAGCTGCCCATTGGTTCTCAGACACACTGAGGTTATAAAAGGCTGCAGGCTCAGTCAGGGTTAGCATACTACTGTGGTGATTTCAAGAGGTGGCTTAGCCAAGCCACAGCCACACTTTGTCAGGCCAGTCAGAATCAGGCCAGACCAGGAAGAAATCAAAGAAGGCAAAATAAGAGCGAGAAAACCACGTGAACAGAGCCAGGAACAGAAGGAAAGAGAGTCAGGCAAGCCAAGCAAAGAAAGACACAGGCAAGTGGAGCCAAGCAAGGAAACATCCACTGAAGCCAAGCAAGTCAAGAAAAAAGCTAGGCAGGCCAATTCCTGAGGAAAGACTCAGGTCAACCAAGCAGAGAAAACAAAAGAAAGCCGAGAAAGTCAAGCCAAGTGTTGCTGGAACACTAGAAGTCTGCAACATGTCTGAGACTGAGTCGGAGTCTGAGTCTGAGCACTCTGGTGAGACCTCAACCGCAAAAGACCCTAAGGCCAAAATCACCCGTTCTTCCCGGGCTGGGCTGCAGTTCTCTGTCAGTCGCATAGACAGATTGCTCCGCAAAGGACAATTTGCAGACCGTATTGGAGCTGGAGCCCCAGTATATATGGCCGCGGCGCTTCAATAAGTGACTCATGAGATGGTGGATATTGCTGGGGAAGTCGCTGCACGCAGCAAGAAGCATCGGATTTCCCCACGCCACTTGCAGCTGGCCATTCACAGCGACTCAGAGCTCAAGAAACTGCTGGGAGGGGTCACCATCTCTCAGGGCGGAGTCCTGCACTTAAATCAGCCTGTGGTTTTACCTTCCAAGAAGAGGAATGGCAGGAGAGCCATCAAGAGAAGGATTGCCCCTGCTCCTGTCCCTGTGAAGTGAGAACAGAGCAAAGGGGAGACTGCCACCCCAGATTTGGGAGAAATGACATTGACTTTAATGCAAGGCTCTTTTCAAATGCATCAGTATGGTCTAATAAAAGCAGTTAAAATGCCTGGTCTTCTTTTGTGAATTAATTTCCTCTTTTACTAGCCTACAATTTTAAGGGATCATTCAGTTGGTCAGGTAGCTGCATTGATAATATGGTATAAAAGCCTAGAAAGATAGAACTCCATCATTTCATTAAGAAATTGACATCAGAAATTGTCTAAATGGTGTCAAGTATCAGAGGGGTAGGCGTGTTAGTCTGGATCTGTAAAAAGCGACAAAGAGTCCTGTGGCACCTTATAGACCAACAGACGTATTGGAGCATAAATGTCTAAATCGTGTAGCTTCCGGGAGGTGATTTCTGTGTTTTTTTCAGGCATTTCCCCAATAGATTGAAGGTTAGGAACATTTTTCCCATAGTGAAGTTGATGTGTATTGCATATTTTGTGAAAACAGAAAAAAGAACAAACTCATGACAGAAAAAATTAATCCATTGCACATGAAGGATAAAGCCTATGGGCCTGGTTTTTCTTTTCCTTTTGTCCTTTTTGTTTTGTTTTGTTATTTTTTAGTTACCCCATTATAAAACCATTGACTCGTTTAGAGTAATATCAGATTTATACAGTATAAGTGATACTAGAATCAGGCTTTCTGAAATTATTAAATACCTGGAGGGGTTCACATAAACTTTGATCACCTTTTTAAAGGGAAAACATTACCCACTTGCCAGCACACAGGTATACAGGGAGACTTACAAGTAAAAGAGAGCCATCTGCAGACCATTGTCCTGGTTAATGGGAGTCATCAAGATTCCAAACCACCATGAATGGCCCACACTTTGCATAATTACAATAGGCCCTCAGAGTTATATTTCATATTTCTAGTTTCAGATACTTGAGTGGTACATTTAGACAAATAGGATGACCACACTCAGTAGATTATAAGCTTTGTAATGATACCTTACAAGAGACCTTTTGCATGAAGCATATTCCAGTTACCTTATATTTAACTCATTAGCAGATTTTCATAAAATCATATAGAGTGCAACATCACCCAATGGATTTGGCCTGATGTGAGGGGTTCTCTGCAGATGCTGTTTTTAAACCGCTCTCAGAAAATAGCTCACGAACAAGAGAAGCGACTAATCAAAGCTGAGAGTGACAAATGGTGAACACTTGGGTTTCTGGAATGGCAAAGAACCCTTACCATGGGCTTGGGTGCCATGAGGGTTCTCTAAGAGACGGGAAGCATCACCAAGTTAAGGGCTCCAGAGAAACTGGCCAATATTTTCAAACTTTAGGATGCCTGAATTTCCGCCCCTAAACCCACTTTTAAGCAACTAACTAAAAGTGACCTGATTTCCATAGGTGCTGAGCACTCCAAACTCCTAGTGAAATCAACAGGAGCTGTGGGTGCTCAGCTTCTATTCAAATCAGGCCACTTATAAGTTATTTAGGTGCCTAATTTAAGGCATCTAATTTTCAAAATGTAACCAAAGCCTATTTCATGCCGTTACAGGATGAGTTTTGCTAATAGCAGATATCACCGACTAAAAATCCAACACAAACGGTGAATGAATGGGAATGATGTCATCAAAGGATGACATATCCCCTCTGGCTTGGGTAACAAATGAAGTAGCTGCCCATTGGTTCTCAGACACACTGAGGTTATAAAAGGCTGCAGGCTCAGTCAGGGTTAGCATACTACTGTGGTGATTTCAAGAGGTGGCTTAGCCAAGCCACAGCCACACTTTGTCAGGCCAGTCAGAATCAGGCCAGACCAGGAAGAAATCAAAGGAGGCAAAATAAGAGCGAGAAAACCAAGTGAACAGAGCCAGGAACAGAAGGAAAGAGAGTCAGGCAAGCCAAGCAAAGAAAGACACAGGCAAGTGGAGCCAAGCAAGGAAAGATCCACTGAAGCCAAGCAAGTCAAGAAAAAAGCTAGGCAGGCCAATTCCTGAGGAAAGACTCAGGTCAACCAAGCAGAGAAAACAAAAGAAAGCCGAGAAAGTCAAGCCAAGTGTTGCTGGAACACTAGAAGTCTGCAACATGTCTGAGACTGAGTCGGAGTCTGAGTCTGAGCACTCTGGTGAGACCTCAACCGCAAAAGACCCTAAGGCCAAAATCACCCGTTCTTCCCGGGCTGGGCTGCAGTTCTCTGTCAGTCGCATAGACAGATTGCTCCGCAAAGGACAATTTGCAGACCGTATTGGAGCTGGAGCCCCAGTATATATGGCCGTGGTGCTTCAATAAGTGACTCATGAGATGGTGGATATTGCTGGGGAAGTCGCTGCACGCAGCAAGAAGCGTCGGATTTCCCCACGCCACTTGCAGCTGGCCATTCACAGCGACTCAGAGCTCAAGAAACTGCTGGGAGGGGTCACCATCTCTCAGGGCGGAGTCCTGCACTTAAATCAGCCTGTGGTTTTACCTTCCAAGAAGAGGAATGGCAGGAGAGCCATCAAGAGAAGGATTGCCCCTGCTCCTGTCCCTGTGAAGTGAGAACAGAGCAAAGGGGAGACTGCCACCCCAGATTTGGGAGAAATGACATTGACTTGATTGCAAGGCTCTTTTCAAATGCATCAGTATGGTCTAATAAAAGCAGTTAAAATGCCTGGTCTTCTTTTGTGAATTAATTTCCTCTTTTACTAGCCTACAATTTTAAGGGATCATTCAGTTGGTCAGGTAGCTGCATTGATAATATGGTATAAAAGCCTAGAAAGATAGAACTCCATCATTTCATTAAGAAAATGACATCAGAAATTGTCTAAATGGTGTCAAGTATCAGAGGGGTAGGCGTGTTAGTCTGGATCTGTAAAAAGCGACAAAGAGTCCTGTGGCACCTTATAGACCAACAGACGTATTGGAGCATAAATGTCTAAATCGTGTAGCTTCCGGGAGGTGATTTCTGTGTTTTTTTCAGGCATTTCCCCAATAGATTGAAGGTTAGGAACATTTTTCCCATAGTGAAGTTGATGTGTATTGCATATTTTGTGAAAACAGAAAAAAGAACAAACTCATGACAGAAAAATTTAATCCATTGCACATGAAGGATAAAGCCTATGGGCCTGGTTTTTCTTTTCCTTTTGTTCTTTTTGTTTTGTTTTGTTATATTTTAGTTACCCCATTATAAAACCATTGACTCGTTTAGAGTAATATCAGATTTATACAGTATAAGTGATACTAGAATCAGGCTTTCTGAAATTATTAAATACCTGGAGGGGTTCACATAAACTTTGATCACCTTTTTAAAGGGAAAACATTACCCACTTGCCAGCACACAGGTATACAGGGAGACTTACAAGTAAAAGAGAGCCATCTGCAGACCATTGTCCTGGTTAATGGGAGTCATCAAGATTCCAAACCACCATGAATGGCCCACACTTTGCATAATTACAATAGGCCCTCAGAGTTATATTTCATATTTCTAGTTTCAGATACTTGAGTGGTACATTTAGACAAATAGGACGACCACACTCAGTAGATTATAAGCTTTGTAATGATACCTTACAAGAGACCTTTTGCATGAAGCATATTCCAGTTACCTTATATTTAACTCATTAGCAGATTTTCATAAAATCATATAGAGTGCAACATCACCCAATGGATTTGGCCTGATGTGAGGGGTTCTCTGCAGATGCTGTTTTTAAACCGCTCTCAGAAAATAGCTCACGAACAAGAGAAGCGGCCAATCAAAGCTGAGAGTGACAAATGGTGAACACTTGGGTTTCTGGAATGGCAAAGAACCCTTACCATGGGCTTGGGTGCCATGAGGGTTCTCTAAGAGACGGGAAGCATCACCAAGTTAAGGGCTCCAGAGAAACTGGCCAATATTTTCAAACTTTAGGATGCCTGAATTTCCGCCCCTAAACCCACTTTTAAGCAACTAACTAAAAGTGACCTGATTTCCATAGGTGCTGAGCACTCCAAACTCCTAGTGAAATCAACAGGAGCTGTGGGTGCTCAGCTCCTCTTCAAATCAGGCCACTTATAAGTTATTTAGGTGCCTAATTTAAGGCATCTAATTTTCAAAATGTAACCAAAGCCTATTTCATGCCGTTACAGGATGAGTTTTGCTAATAGCAGATATCACCGACTAAAAATCCAACACAAACGGTGAATGAATGGGAATGATGTCATCAAAGGATGACATATCCCCTCTGGCTTGGGTAACAAATGAAGTAGCTGCCCATTGGTTCTCAGACACACTGAGGTTATAAAAGGCTGCAGGCTCAGTCAGGGTTAGCATACTACTGTGGTGATTTCAAGAGGTGGCTTAGCCAAGCCACAGCCACACTTTGTCAGGCCAGTCAGAATCAGGCCAGACCAGGAAGAAATCAAAGAAGGCAAAATAAGAGCGAGAAAACCAAGTGAACAGAGCCAGGAACAGAAGGAAAGAGAGTCAGGCAAGCCAAGCAAAGAAAGACACAGGCAAGTGGAGCCAAGCAAGGAAACATCCACTGAAGCCAAGCAAGTCAAGAAAAAAGCTAGGCAGGCCAATTCCTGAGGAAAGACTCAGGTCAACCAAGCAGAGAAAACAAAAGAAAGCCGAGAAAGTCAAGCCAAGTGTTGCTGGAACACTAGAAGTCTGCAACATGTCTGAGACTGAGTCGGAGTCTGAGTCTGAGCACTCTGGTGAGACCTCAACCGCAAAAGACCCTAAGGCCAAAATCACCCGTTCTTCCCGGGCTGGGCTGCAGTTCTCTGTCAGTCGCATAGACAGATTGCTCCGCAAAGGACAATTTGCAGACCGTATTGGAGCTGGAGCCCCAGTATATATGGCCGCGGCGCTTCAATAAGTGACTCATGAGATGGTGGATATTGCTGGGGAAGTCGCTGCACGCAGCAAGAAGCGTCGGATTTCCCCACGCCACTTGCAGCTGGCCATTCACAGCGACTCAGAGCTCAAGAAACTGCTGGGAGGGGTCACCATCTCTCAGGGCGGAGTCCTGCACTTAAATCAGCCTGTGGTTTTACCTTCCAAGAAGAGGAATGGCAGGAGAGCCATCAAGAGAAGGATTGCCCCTGCTCCTGTCCCTGTGAAGTGAGAACAGAGCAAAGGGGAGACTGCCACCCCAGATTTGGGAGAAATGACATTGACTTTAATGCAAGGCTCTTTTCAAATGCATCAGTATGGTCTAATAAAAGCAGTTAAAATGCCTGGTCTTCTTTTGTGAATTAATTTCCTCTTTTACTAGCCTACAATTTTAAGGGATCATTCAGTTGGTCAGGTAGCTGCATTGATAATATGGTATAAAAGCCTAGAAAGATAGAACTCCATCATTTCATTAAGAAATTGACATCAGAAATTGTCTAAATGGTGTCAAGTATCAGAGGGGTAGGCGTGTTAGTCTGGATCTGTAAAAAGCGACAAAGAGTCCTGTGGCACCTTATAGACCAACAGACGTATTGGAGCATAAATGTCTAAATCGTGTAGCTTCCGGGAGGTGATTTCTGTGTTTTTTTCAGGCATTTCCCCAATAGATTGAAGGTTAGGAACATTTTTCCCATAGTGAAGTTGATGTGTATTGCATATTTTGTGAAAACAGAAAAAAGAACAAACTCATGACAGAAAAAATTAATCCATTGCACATGAAGGATAAAGCCTATGGGCCTGGTTTTTCTTTTCCTTTTGTCCTTTTTGTTTTGTTTTGTTATTTTTTAGTTACCCCATTATAAAACCATTGACTCGTTTAGAGTAATATCAGATTTATACAGTATAAGTGATACTAGAATCAGGCTTTCTGAAATTATTAAATACCTGGAGGGGTTCACATAAACTTTGATCACCTTTTTAAAGGGAAAACATTACCCACTTGCCAGCACACAGGTATACAGGGAGACTTACAAGTAAAAGAGAGCCATCTGCAGACCATTGTCCTGGTTAATGGGAGTCATCAAGATTCCAAACCACCATGAATGGCCCACACTTTGCATAATTACAATAGGCCCTCAGAGTTATATTTCATATTTCTAGTTTCAGATACTTGAGTGGTACATTTAGACAAATAGGATGACCACACTCAGTAGATTATAAGCTTTGTAATGATACCTTACAAGAGACCTTTTGCATGAAGCATATTCCAGTTACCTTATATTTAACTCATTAGCAGATTTTCATAAAATCATATAGAGTGCAACATCACCCAATGGATTTGGCCTGATGTGAGGGGTTCTCTGCAGATGCTGTTTTTAAACCGCTCCCAGAAAATAGCTCACGAACAAGAGAAGCGACTAATCAAAGCTGAGAGTGACAAATGGTGAACACTTGGGTTTCTGGAATGGCAAAGAACCCTTACCATGGGCTTGGGTGCCATGAGGGTTCTCTAAGAGACGGGAAGCATCACCAAGTTAAGGGCTCCAGAGAAACTGGCCAATATTTTCAAACTTTAGGATGCCTGAATTTCCGCCCCTAAACCCACTTTTAAGCAACTAACTAAAAGTGACCTGATTTCCATAGGTGCTGAGCACTCCAAACTCCTAGTGAAATCAACAGGAGCTGTGGGTGCTCAGCTTCTATTCAAATCAGGCCACTTATAAGTTATTTAGGTGCCTAATTTAAGGCATCTAATTTTCAAAATGTAACCAAAGCCTATTTCATGCCGTTACAGGATGAGTTTTGCTAATAGCAGATATCACCGACTAAAAATCCAACACAAACGGTGAATGAATGGGAATGATGTCATCAAAGGATGACATATCCCCTCTGGCTTGGGTAACAAATGAAGTAGCTGCCCATTGGTTCTCAGACACACTGAGGTTATAAAAGGCTGCAGGCTCAGTCAGGGTTAGCATACTACTGTGGTGATTTCAAGAGGTGGCTTAGCCAAGCCACAGCCACACTTTGTCAGGCCAGTCAGAATCAGGCCAGACCAGGAAGAAATCAAAGGAGGCAAAATAAGAGCGAGAAAACCAAGTGAACAGAGCCAGGAACAGAAGGAAAGAGAGTCAGGCAAGCCAAGCAAAGAAAGACACAGGCAAGTGGAGCCAAGCAAGGAAAGATCCACTGAAGCCAAGCAAGTCAAGAAAAAAGCTAGGCAGGCCAATTCCTGAGGAAAGACTCAGGTCAACCAAGCAGAGAAAACAAAAGAAAGCCGAGAAAGTCAAGCCAAGTGTTGCTGGAACACTAGAAGTCTGCAACATGTCTGAGACTGAGTCGGAGTCTGAGTCTGAGCACTCTGGTGAGACCTCAACCGCAAAAGACCCTAAGGCCAAAATCACCCGTTCTTCCCGGGCTGGGCTGCAGTTCTCTGTCAGTCGCATAGACAGATTGCTCCGCAAAGGACAATTTGCAGACCGTATTGGAGCTGGAGCCCCAGTATATATGGCCGTGGTGCTTCAATAAGTGACTCATGAGATGGTGGATATTGCTGGGGAAGTCGCTGCACGCAGCAAGAAGCGTCGGATTTCCCCACGCCACTTGCAGCTGGCCATTCACAGCGACTCAGAGCTCAAGAAACTGCTGGGAGGGGTCACCATCTCTCAGGGCGGAGTCCTGCACTTAAATCAGCCTGTGGTTTTACCTTCCAAGAAGAGGAATGGCAGGAGAGCCATCAAGAGAAGGATTGCCCCTGCTCCTGTCCCTGTGAAGTGAGAACAGAGCAAAGGGGAGACTGCCACCCCAGATTTGGGAGAAATGACATTGACTTGATTGCAAGGCTCTTTTCAAATGCATCAGTATGGTCTAATAAAAGCAGTTAAAATGCCTGGTCTTCTTTTGTGAATTAATTTCCTCTTTTACTAGCCTACAATTTTAAGGGATCATTCAGTTGGTCAGGTAGCTGCATTGATAATATGGTATAAAAGCCTAGAAAGATAGAACTCCATCATTTCATTAAGAAAATGACATCAGAAATTGTCTAAATGGTGTCAAGTATCAGAGGGGTAGGCGTGTTAGTCTGGATCTGTAAAAAGCGACAAAGAGTCCTGTGGCACCTTATAGACCAACAGACGTATTGGAGCATAAATATCTAAATCGTGTAGCTTCCGGGAGGTGATTTCTGTGTTTTTTTCAGGCATTTCCCCAATAGATTGAAGGTTAGGAACATTTTTCCCATAGTGAAGTTGATGTGTATTGCATATTTTGTGAAAACAGAAAAAAGAACAAACTCATGACAGAAAAATTTAATCCATTGCACATGAAGGATAAAGCCTATGGGCCTGGTTTTTCTTTTCCTTTTGTTCTTTTTGTTTTGTTTTGTTATATTTTAGTTACCCCATTATAAAACCATTGACTCGTTTAGAGTAATATCAGATTTATACAGTATAAGTGATACTAGAATCAGGCTTTCTGAAATTATTAAATACCTGGAGGGGTTCACATAAACTTTGATCACCTTTTTAAAGGGAAAACATTACCCACTTGCCAGCACACAGGTATACAGGGAGACTTACAAGTAAAAGAGAGCCATCTGCAGACCATTGTCCTGGTTAATGGGAGTCATCAAGATTCCAAACCACCATGAATGGCCCACACTTTGCATAATTACAATAGGCCCTCAGAGTTATATTTCATATTTCTAGTTTCAGATACTTGAGTGGTACATTTAGACAAATAGGACGACCACACTCAGTAGATTATAAGCTTTGTAATGATACCTTACAAGAGACCTTTTGCATGAAGCATATTCCAGTTACCTTATATTTAACTCATTAGCAGATTTTCATAAAATCATATAGAGTGCAACATCACCCAATGGATTTGGCCTGATGTGAGGGGTTCTCTGCAGATGCTGTTTTTAAACCGCTCTCAGAAAATAGCTCACGAACAAGAGAAGCGGCCAATCAAAGCTGAGAGTGACAAATGGTGAACACTTGGGTTTCTGGAATGGCAAAGAACCCTTACCATGGGCTTGGGTGCCATGAGGGTTCTCTAAGAGACGGGAAGCATCACCAAGTTAAGGGCTCCAGAGAAACTGGCCAATATTTTCAAACTTTAGGATGCCTGAATTTCCGCCCCTAAACCCACTTTTAAGCAACTAACTAAAAGTGACCTGATTTCCATAGGTGCTGAGCACTCCAAACTCCTAGTGAAATCAACAGGAGCTGTGGGTGCTCAGCTCCTCTTCAAATCAGGCCACTTATAAGTTATTTAGGTGCCTAATTTAAGGCATCTAATTTTCAAAATGTAACCAAAGCCTATTTCATGCCGTTACAGGATGAGTTTTGCTAATAGCAGATATCACCGACTAAAAATCCAACACAAACGGTGAATGAATGGGAATGATGTCATCAAAGGATGACATATCCCCTCTGGCTTGGGTAACAAATGAAGTAGCTGCCCATTGGTTCTCAGACACACTGAGGTTATAAAAGGCTGCAGGCTCAGTCAGGCTTAGCATACTACTGTGGTGATTTCAAGAGGTGGCTTAGCCAAGCCACAGCCACACTTTGTCAGGCCAGTCAGAATCAGGCCAGACCAGGAAGAAATCAAAGAAGGCAAAATAAGAGCGAGAAAACCAAGTGAACAGAGCCAGGAACAGAAGGAAAGAGAGTCAGGCAAGCCAAGCAAAGAAAGACACAGGCAAGTGGAGCCAAGCAAGGAAACATCCACTGAAGCCAAGCAAGTCAAGAAAAAAGCTAGGCAGGCCAATTCCTGAGGAAAGACTCAGGTCAACCAAGCAGAGAAAACAAAAGAAAGCCGAGAAAGTCAAGCCAAGTGTTGCTGGAACACTAGAAGTCTGCAACATGTCTGAGACTGAGTCGGAGTCTGAGTCTGAGCACTCTGGTGAGACCTCAACCGCAAAAGACCCTAAGGCCAAAATCACCCGTTCTTCCCGGGCTGGGCTGCAGTTCTCTGTCAGTCGCATAGACAGATTGCTCCGCAAAGGACAATTTGCAGACCGTATTGGAGCTGGAGCCCCAGTATATATGGCCGCGGCGCTTCAATAAGTGACTCATGAGATGGTGGATATTGCTGGGGAAGTCGCTGCACGCAGCAAGAAGCGTCGGATTTCCCCACGCCACTTGCAGCTGGCCATTCACAGCGACTCAGAGCTCAAGAAACTGCTGGGAGGGGTCACCATCTCTCAGGGCGGAGTCCTGCACTTAAATCAGCCTGTGGTTTTACCTTCCAAGAAGAGGAATGGCAGGAGAGCCATCAAGAGAAGGATTGCCCCTGCTCCTGTCCCTGTGAAGTGAGAACAGAGCAAAGGGGAGACTGCCACCCCAGATTTGGGAGAAATGACATTGACTTTAATGCAAGGCTCTTTTCAAATGCATCAGTATGGTCTAATAAAAGCAGTTAAAATGCCTGGTCTTCTTTTGTGAATTAATTTCCTCTTTTACTAGCCTACAATTTTAAGGGATCATTCAGTTGGTCAGGTAGCTGCATTGATAATATGGTATAAAAGCCTAGAAAGATAGAACTCCATCATTTCATTAAGAAATTGACATCAGAAATTGTCTAAATGGTGTCAAGTATCAGAGGGGTAGGCGTGTTAGTCTGGATCTGTAAAAAGCGACAAAGAGTCCTGTGGCACCTTATAGACCAACAGACGTATTGGAGCATAAATGTCTAAATCGTGTAGCTTCCGGGAGGTGATTTCTGTGTTTTTTTCAGGCATTTCCCCAATAGATTGAAGGTTAGGAACATTTTTCCCATAGTGAAGTTGATGTGTATTGCATATTTTGTGAAAACAGAAAAAAGAACAAACTCATGACAGAAAAAATTAATCCATTGCACATGAAGGATAAAGCCTATGGGCCTGGTTTTTCTTTTCCTTTTGTTCTTTTTGTTTTGTTTTGTTATTTTTTAGTTACCCCATTATAAAACCATTGACTCGTTTAGAGTAATATCAGATTTATACAGTATAAGTGATACTAGAATCAGGCTTTCTGAAATTATTAAATACCTGGAGGGGTTCACATAAACTTTGATCACCTTTTTAAAGGGAAAACATTACCCACTTGCCAGCACACAGGTATACAGGGAGACTTACAAGTAAAAGAGAGCCATCTGCAGACCATTGTCCTGGTTAATGGGAGTCATCAAGATTCCAAACCACCATGAATGGCCCACACTTTGCATAATTACAATAGGCCCTCAGAGTTATATTTCATATTTCTAGTTTCAGATACTTGAGTGGTACATTTAGACAAATAGGATGACCACACTCAGTAGATTATAAGCTTTGTAATGATACCTTACAAGAGACCTTTTGCATGAAGCATATTCCAGTTACCTTATATTTAACTCATTAGCAGATTTTCATAAAATCATATAGAGTGCAACATCACCCAATGGATTTGGCCTGATGTGAGGGGTTCTCTGCAGATGCTGTTTTTAAACCGCTCCCAGAAAATAGCTCACGAACAAGAGAAGCGACTAATCAAAGCTGAGAGTGACAAATGGTGAACACTTGGGTTTCTGGAATGGCAAAGAACCCTTACCATGGGCTTGGGTGCCATGAGGGTTCTCTAAGAGACGGGAAGCATCACCAAGTTAAGGGCTCCAGAGAAACTGGCCAATATTTTCAAACTTTAGGATGCCTGAATTTCCGCCCCTAAACCCACTTTTAAGCAACTAACTAAAAGTGACCTGATTTCCATAGGTGCTGAGCACTCCAAACTCCTAGTGAAATCAACAGGAGCTGTGGGTGCTCAGCTTCTATTCAAATCAGGCCACTTATAAGTTATTTAGGTGCCTAATTTAAGGCATCTAATTTTCAAAATGTAACCAAAGCCTATTTCATGCCGTTACAGGATGAGTTTTGCTAATAGCAGATATCACCGACTAAAAATCCAACACAAACGGTGAATGAATGGGAATGATGTCATCAAAGGATGACATATCCCCTCTGGCTTGGGTAACAAATGAAGTAGCTGCCCATTGGTTCTCAGACACACTGAGGTTATAAAAGGCTGCAGGCTCAGTCAGGGTTAGCATACTACTGTGGTGATTTCAAGAGGTGGCTTAGCCAAGCCACAGCCACACTTTGTCAGGCCAGTCAGAATCAGGCCAGACCAGGAAGAAATCAAAGGAGGCAAAATAAGAGCGAGAAAACCAAGTGAACAGAGCCAGGAACAGAAGGAAAGAGAGTCAGGCAAGCCAAGCAAAGAAAGACACAGGCAAGTGGAGCCAAGCAAGGAAAGATCCACTGAAGCCAAGCAAGTCAAGAAAAAAGCTAGGCAGGCCAATTCCTGAGGAAAGACTCAGGTCAACCAAGCAGAGAAAACAAAAGAAAGCCGAGAAAGTCAAGCCAAGTGTTGCTGGAACACTAGAAGTCTGCAACATGTCTGAGACTGAGTCGGAGTCTGAGTCTGAGCACTCTGGTGAGACCTCAACCGCAAAAGACCCTAAGGCCAAAATCACCCGTTCTTCCCGGGCTGGGCTGCAGTTCTCTGTCAGTCGCATAGACAGATTGCTCCGCAAAGGACAATTTGCAGACCGTATTGGAGCTGGAGCCCCAGTATATATGGCCGTGGTGCTTCAATAAGTGACTCATGAGATGGTGGATATTGCTGGGGAAGTCGCTGCACGCAGCAAGAAGCGTCGGATTTCCCCACGCCACTTGCAGCTGGCCATTCACAGCGACTCAGAGCTCAAGAAACTGCTGGGAGGGGTCACCATCTCTCAGGGCGGAGTCCTGCACTTAAATCAGCCTGTGGTTTTACCTTCCAAGAAGAGGAATGGCAGGAGAGCCATCAAGAGAAGGATTGCCCCTGCTCCTGTCCCTGTGAAGTGAGAACAGAGCAAAGGGGAGACTGCCACCCCAGATTTGGGAGAAATGACATTGACTTGATTGCAAGGCTCTTTTCAAATGCATCAGTATGGTCTAATAAAAGCAGTTAAAATGCCTGGTCTTCTTTTGTGAATTAATTTCCTCTTTTACTAGCCTACAATTTTAAGGGATCATTCAGTTGGTCAGGTAGCTGCATTGTTAATATGGTATAAAAGCCTAGAAAGATAGAACTCCATCATTTCATTAAGAAAATGACATCAGAAATTGTCTAAATGGTGTCAAGTATCAGAGGGGTAGGCGTGTTAGTCTGGATCTGTAAAAAGCGACAAAGAGTCCTGTGGCACCTTATAGACCAACAGACGTATTGGAGCATAAATGTCTAAATCGTGTAGCTTCCGGGAGGTGATTTCTGTGTTTTTTTCAGGCATTTCCCCAATAGATTGAAGGTTAGGAACATTTTTCCCATAGTGAAGTTGATGTGTATTGCATATTTTGTGAAAACAGAAAAAAGAACAAACTCATGACAGAAAAATTTAATCCATTGCACATGAAGGATAAAGCCTATGGGCCTGGTTTTTCTTTTCCTTTTGTTCTTTTTGTTTTGTTTTGTTATTTTTTAGTTACCCCATTATAAAACCATTGACTCGTTTAGAGTAATATCAGATTTATACAGTATAAGTGATACTAGAATCAGGCTTTCTGAAATTATTAAATACCTGGAGGGGTTCACATAAACTTTGATCACCTTTTTAAAGGGAAAACATTACCCACTTGCCAGCACACAGGTATACAGGGAGACTTACAAGTAAAAGAGAGCCATCTGCAGACCATTGTCCTGGTTAATGGGAGTCATCAAGATTCCAAACCACCATGAATGGCCCACACTTTGCATAATTACAATAGGCCCTCAGAGTTATATTTCATATTTCTAGTTTCAGATACTTGAGTGGTACATTTAGACAAATAGGACGACCACACTCAGTAGATTATAAGCTTTGTAATGATACCTTACAAGAGACCTTTTGCATGAAGCATATTCCAGTTACCTTATATTTAACTCATTAGCAGATTTTCATAAAATCATATAGAGTGCAACATCACCCAATGGATTTGGCCTGATGTGAGGGGTTCTCTGCAGATGCTGTTTTTAAACCGCTCTCAGAAAATAGCTCACGAACAAGAGAAGCGGCTAATCAAAGCTGAGAGTGACAAATGGTGAACACTTGGGTTTCTGGAATGGCAAAGAACCCTTACCATGGGCTTGGGTGCCATGAGGGTTCTCTAAGAGACGGGAAGCATCACCAAGTTAAGGGCTCCAGAGAAACTGGCCAATATTTTCAAACTTTAGGATGCCTGAATTTCCGCCCCTAAACCCACTTTTAAGCAACTAACTAAAAGTGACCTGATTTCCATAGGTGCTGAGCACTCCAAACTCCTAGTGAAATCAACAGGAGCTGTGGGTGCTCAGCTCCTCTTCAAATCAGGCCACTTATAAGTTATTTAGGTGCCTAATTTAAGGCATCTAATTTTCAAAATGTAACCAAAGCCTATTTCATGCCGTTACAGGATGAGTTTTGCTAATAGCAGATATCACTGACTAAAAATCCAACACAAACGGTGAATGAATGGGAATGATGTCTTCAAAGGATGACATATCCCCTCTGGCTTGGGTAACAAATGAAGTAGCTGCCCATTGGTTCTCAGACACACTGAGGTTATAAAAGGCTGCAGGCTCAGTCAGGGTTAGCATACTACTGTGGTGATTTCAAGAGGTGGCTTAGCCAAGCCACACTTTGTCAGGCCAGTCAGAATCAGGCCAGACCAGGAAGAAATCAAAGAAGGCAAAATAAGAGCGAGAAAACCAAGTGAACAGAGCCAGGAACAGAAGGAAAGAGAGTCAGGCAAGCCAAGCAAAGAAAGACACAGGCAAGTGGAGCCAAGCAAGGAAACATCCACTGAAGCCAAGCAAGTCAAGAAAAAAGCTAGGCAGGCCAATTCCTGAGGAAAGACTCAGGTCAACCAAGCAGAGAAAACAAAAGAAAGCCAAGAAAGTCAAGCCAAGTGTTGCTGGAACACTAGAAGTCTGCAACATCTCTGAGACTGAGTCGGAGTCTGAGTCTGAGCACTCTGGTGAGACCTCAACCGCAAAAGACCCTAAGGCCAAAATCACCCGTTCTTCCCGGGCTGGGCTGCAGTTCTCTGTCAGTCGCATAGACAGATTGCTCCGCAAAGGACAATTTGCAGACCGTATTGGAGCTGGAGCCCCAGTATATATGGCCGCGGTGCTTCAATAAGAGACTCATGAGATGGTGGATATTGCTGGGGAAGTCGCTGCACGCAGCAAGAAGCGTCGGATTTCCCCACGCCACTTGCAGCTGGCCATTCACAGCGACTCAGAGCTCAAGAAACTGCTGGGAGGAGTCACCATCTCTCAGGGCGGAGTCCTGCACTTAAATCAGCCTGTGGTTTTACCTTCCAAGAAGAGGAATGGCAGGAGAGCCATCAAGAGAAGGATTGCCCCTGCTCCTGTCCCTGTGAAGTGAGAACAGAGCAAAGGGGAGACTGCCACCCCAGATTTGGGAGAAATGACATTGACTTGATTGCAAGGCTCTTTTCAAATGCATCAATATGGTCTAATAAAAGCAGTTAAAATGCCTGGTCTTCTTTTGTGAATTAATTTCCTCTTTTACTAGCCTACAATTTTAAGGGATCATTCAGTTGGTCAGGTAGCTGCATTGATAATATGGTATGAAAGCCGAGAAAGATAGAACTCCATCATTTCATTAAGAAATTGACATCAGAAATTGTCTAAATGGTGTCAAGTATCAGAGGGGTAGGCGTGTTAGTCTGGATCTGTAAAAAGCGACAAAGAGTCCTGTGGCACCTTATAGACCAACAGACGTATTGGAGCATAAATGTCTAAATCGTGTAGCTTCCGGGTGGTGATTTCTGTGTTTTTTTCAGGCATTTCTCCAATAGATTGAAGGTTAGGAACATTTTTCCCATAGTGAAATTGATGTGTATTGCATATTTTGTGAAAACAGAAAAAAGAACAAACTCATGACAGAAAAATTTAATCCATTGCACATGAAGGATAAAGCCTATGGGCCTGGTTTTTCTTTTTCTTTTGTTCTTTTTGTTTTGTTTTGTTATTTTTTAGTTACCCCATTATAAAACCATTGACTCGTTTAGAGTAATATCAGATTTATACAGTATAAGTGATACTAGAATCAGGCTTTCTGAAATTATTAAATACCTGGAGGGGTTCACATAAACTTTGATCACCTTTTTAAAGGGAAAACATTACCCACTTGCCAGCACACAGGTATACAGGGAGACTTACAAGTAAAAGAGAGCCATCTGCAGACCATTGTCCTGGTTAATGGGAGTCATCAAGATTCCAAACCACCATGAATGGCCCACACTTTGCATAATTACAATAGGCCCTCAGAGTTATATTTCATATTTCTAGTTTCAGATACTTGAGTGGTACATTTAGACAAATAGGATGACCACACTCAGTAGATTATAAGCTTTGTAATGATACCTTACAAGAGACCTTTTGCATGAAGCATATTCCAGTTACCTTATATTTAACTCATTAGCAGATTTTCATAAAATCATATAGAGTGCAACATCACCCAATGGATTTGGCCTGATGTGAGGGGTTCTCTGCAGATGCTGTTTTTAAACCGCTCTCAGAAAATAGCTCACGAACAAGAGAAGCGGCTAATCAAAGCTGAGAGTGACAAATGGTGAACACTTGGGTTTCTGGAATGGCAAAGAACCCTTACCATGGGCTTGGGTGCCATGAGGGTTCTCTAAGAGACGGGAAGCATCACCAAGTTAAGGGCTCCAGAGAAACTGGCCAATATTTTCAAACTTTAGGATGCCTGAATTTCCGCCCCTAAACCCACTTTTAAGCAACTAACTAAAAGTGACCTGATTTCCATAGGTGCTGAGCACTCCAAACTCCTAGTGAAATCAACAGGAGCTGTGGGTGCTCAGCTCCTCTTCAAATCAGGCCACTTATAAGTTATTTAGGTGCCTAATTTAAGGCATCTAATTTTCAAAATGTAACCAAAGCCTATTTCATGCCGTTACAGGATGAGTTTTGCTAATAGCAGATATCACTGACTAAAAATCCAACACAAACGGTGAATGAATGGGAATGATGTCATCAAAGGATGACATATCCCCTCTGGCTTGGGTAACAAATGAAGTAGCTGCCCATTGGTTCTCAGACACACTGAGGTTATAAAAGGCTGCAGGCTCAGTCAGGGTTAGCATACTACTGTGGTGATTTCAAGAGGTGGCTTAGCCAAGCCACAGCCACACTTTGTCAGGCCAGTCAGAATCAGGCCAGACCAGGAAGAAATCAAAGAAGGCAAAATAAGAGCGAGAAAACCAGGTGAACAGAGCCAGGAACAGAAGGAAAGAGAGTCAGGCAAGCCAAGCAAAGAAAGACACAGGCAAGTGGAGCCAAGCAAGGAAACATCCACTGAAGCCAAGCAAGTCAAGAAAAAAGCTAGGCAGGCCAATTCCTGAGGAAAGACTCAGGTCAACCAAGCAGAGAAAACAAAAGAAAGCCGAGAAAGTCAAGCCAAGTGTTGCTGGAACACTAGAGGTCTGCAACATGTCTGAGACTGAGTCGGAGTCTGAGTCTGAGCACTCTGGTGAGACCTCAACCGCAAAAGACCCTAAGGCCAAAATCACCCGTTCTTCCCGGGCTGGGCTGCAGTTCTCTGTCAGACGCATAGACAGATTGCTCCGCAAAGGACAATTTGCAGACCGTATTGGAGCTGGAGCCCCAGTATATATGGCCGCGGTGCTTCAATAAGTGACTCATGAGATGGTGGATATTGCTGGGGAAGTCGCTGCACGCAGCAAGAAGCGTCGGATTTCCCCACGCCACTTGCAGCTGGCCATTCACAGCGACTCAGAGCTCAAGAAACTGCTGGGAGGGGTCACCATCTCTCAGGGCGGAGTCCTGCACTTAAATCAGCCTGTGGTTTTACCTTCCAAGAAGAGGAATGGCAGGAGAGCCATCAAGAGAAGGATTGCCCCTGCTCCTGTCCCTGTTAAGTGAGAACAGAGCAAAGGGGAGACTGCCACCCCAGATTTGGGAGAAATGACATTGACTTGATTGCAAGGCTCTTTTCAAATGCATCAGTATGGTCTAATAAAAGCAGTTAAAATGCCTGGTCTTCTTTTGTGAATTAATTTCCTCTTTTACTAGCCTACAATTTTAAGGGATCATTCAGTTGGTCAGGTAGCTGCATTGATAATATGGTATAAAAGCCTAGAAAGATAGAACTCCATCATTTCATTAAGAAATTGACATCAGAAACTGTCTAAATGGTGTCAAGTATCAGAGGGGTAGGCGTGTTAGTCTGGATCTGTAAAAAGCGACAAAGTGTCCTGTGGCACCTTATAGACCAACAGACGTATTGGAGCATAAATGTCTAAATCGTGTAGCTTCCGGGAGGTGATTTCTGTGTTTTTTTCAGGCATTTCCCCAATAGATTGAAGATTAGGAACATTTTTCCCATAGTGAAGTTGTTGTGTATTGCATATTTTGTGAAAACAGAAAAAAGAACAAACTCATGACAGAAAAATTTACTCCATTCCACATGAAGGATAAAGCCTATGGGCCTGGTTTTTCTTTTTCTTTTGTTCTTTTTGTTTTGTTTTGTTATTTTTTAGTTACCCCATTATAAAACCATTGACTTGTTTAGAGTAATATCAGATTTATACAGTATAAGTGATACTAGAATCAGGCTTTCTGAAATTATTAAATACCTGGAGGGGTTCACATAAACTTTGATCACCTTTTTAAAGGGAAAACATTACCCACTTGCCAGCACACAGGTATACAGGGAGACTTACAAGTAAAAGAGAGCCATCTGCAGACCATTGTCCTGGTTAATGGGAGTCATCAAGATTCCAAACCACCATGAATGGCCCACACTTTGCAAAATTACAATAGGCCCTCAGAGTTATATTTCATATTTCTAGTTTCAGATACTTGAGTGGTACATTTAGACAAATAGGATGACCACACTCAGTAGATTATAAGCTTTGTAATGATACCTTACAAGAGACCTTTTGCATGAAGCATATTCCAGTTACCTTATATTTAACTCATTAGCAGATTTTCATAAAATCATATAGAGTGCAACATCACCCAATGGATTTGGCCTGATGTGAGGGGTTCTCTGCAGATGCTGTTTTTAAACCGCTCTCAGAAAATAGCTCACGAACAAGAGAAGCGGCTAATCAAAGCTGAGAGTGACAAATGGTCAACACTTGGGTTTCTGGAATGGCAAAGAACCCTTACCATGGGCTTGGGTGCCATGAGGGTTCTCTAAGAGACGGGAAGCATCACCAAGTTAAGGGCTCCAGAGAAACTGGCCAATATTTTCAAACTTTAGGATGCCTGAATTTCCGCCCCTAAACCCACTTTTAAGCAACTAACTAAAAGTGACCTGATTTCCATAGGTGCTGAGCACTCCAAACTCCTAGTGAAATCAACAGGAGCTGTGGGTGCTCAGCTCCTCTTCAAATCAGGCCACTTATAAGTTATTTAGGTGCCTAATTTAAGGCATCTAATTTTCAAAATGTAACCAAAGCCTATTTCATGCTGTTACAGGATGAGTTTTGCTAATAGCAGATATCACTGACTAAAAATCCAACACAAACGGTGAATGAATGGGAATGATGTCATCAAAGGATGACATATCCCCTCTGGCTTGGGTAACAAATGAAGTAGCTGCCCATTGGTTCTCAGACACACTGAGGTTATAAAAGGCTGCAGGCTCAGTCAGGGTTAGCATACTACTGTGGTGATTTCAAGAGGTGGCTTAGCCAAGCCACAGCCACACTTTGTCAGGCCAGTCAGAATCAGGCCAGACCAGGAAGAAATCAAAGAAGGCAAAATAAGAGCGAGAAAACCAGGTGAACAGAGCCAGGAACAGAAGGAAAGAGAGTCAGGCAAGCCAAGCAAAGAAAGACACAGGCAAGTGGAGCCAAGCAAGGAAACATCCACTGAAGCCAAGCAAGTCAAGAAAAAAGCTAGGCAGGCCAATTCCTGAGGAAAGACTCAGGTCAACCAAGCAGAGAAAACAAAAGAAAGCCGAGAAAGTCAAGCCAAGTGTTGCTGGAACACTAGAGGTCTGCAACATGTCTGAGACTGAGTCGGAGTCTGAGTCTGAGCACTCTGGTGAGACCTCAACCGCAAAAGACCCTAAGGCCAAAATCACCCGTTCTTCCCGGGCTGGGCTGCAGTTCTCTGTCAGTCGCATAGACAGATTGCTCCGCAAAGGACAATTTGCAGACCGTATTGGAGCTGGAGCCCCAGTATATATGGCCGCGGTGCTTCAATAAGTGACTCATGAGATGGTGGATATTGCTGGGGAAGTCGCTGCACGCAGCAAGAAGCGTCGGATTTCCCCACGCCACTTGCAGCTGGCCATTCACAGCGACTCAGAGCTCAAGAAACTGCTGGGAGGGGTCACCATCTCTCAGGGCGGAGTCCTGCACTTAAATCAGCCTGTGGTTTTACCTTCCAAGAAGAGGAATGGCAGGAGAGCCATCAAGAGAAGGATTGCCCCTGCTCCTGTCCCTGTGAAGTGAGAACAGAGCAAAGGGGAGACTGCCACCCCAGATTTGGGAGAAATGACATTGACTTGATTGCAAGGCTCTTTTCAAATGCATCAGTATGGTCTAATAAAAGCAGTTAAAATGCCTGGTCTTCTTTTGTGAATTAATTTCCTCTTTTACTAGCCTACAATTTTAAGGGATCATTCAGTTGGTCAGGTAGCTGCATTGATAATATGGTATAAAAGCCTAGAAAGATAGAACTCCATCATTTCATTAAGAAATTGACATCAGAAACTGTCTAAATGGTGTCAAGTATCAGAGGGGTAGGCGTGTTAGTCTGGATCTGTAAAAAGCGACAAAGAGTCCTGTGGCACCTTATAGACCAACAGACGTATTGGAGCATAAATGTCTAAATCGTGTAGCTTCCGGGAGGTGATTTCTGTGTTTTTTTCAGGCATTTCCCCAATAGATTGAAGGTTAGGAACATTTTTCCCATAGTGAAGTTGATGTGTATTGCATATTTTGTGAAAACAGAAAAAAGAACAAACTCATGACAGAAAAATTTAATCCATTGCACATGAAGGATAAAGCCTATGGGCCTGGTTTTTCTTTTCCTTTTGTTCTTTTTGTTTTGTTTTGTTATTTTTTAGTTACCCCATTATAAAACCATTGACTCGTTTAGAGTAATATCAGATTTATACAGTATAAGTGATACTAGAATCAGGCTTTCTGAAATTATTAAATACCTGGAGGGGTTCACATAAACTTTGATCACCTTTTTAAAGGGAAAACATTACCCACTTGCCAGCACACAGGTATACAGGGAGACTTACAAGTAAAAGAGAGCCATCTGCAGACCATTGTCCTGGTTAATGGGAGTCATCAAGATTCCAAACCACCATGAATGGCCCACACTTTGCAAAATTACAATAGGCCCTCAGAGTTATATTTCATATTTCTAGTTTCAGATACTTGAGTGGTACATTTAGACAAATAGGATGACCACACTCAGTAGATTATAAGCTTTGTAATGATACCTTACAAGAGACCTTTTGCATGAAGCATATTCCAGTTACCTTATATTTAACTCATTAGCAGATTTTCATAAAATCATATAGAGTGCAACATCACCCAATGGATTTCGCCTGATGTGAGGGGTTCTCTGCAGATGCTGTTTTTAAACCGCTCTCAGAAAATAGCTCACGAACAAGAGAAGCGGCTAATCAAAGCTGAGAGTGACAAATGGTGAACACTTGGGTTTCTGGAATGGCAAAGAACCCTTACCATGGGCTTGGGTGCCATGAGGGTTCTCTAAGAGACGGGAAGCATCACCAAGTTAAGGGCTCCAGAGAAACTGGCCAATATTTTCAAACTTTAGGATGCCTGAATTTCCGCCCCTAAACCCACTTTTAAGCAACTAACTAAAAGTGACCTGATTTCCATAGGTGCTGAGCACTCCAAACTCCTAGTGAAATCAACAGGAGCTGTGGGTGCTCAGCTCCTCTTCAAATCAGGCCACTTATAAGTTATTTAGGTGCCTAATTTAAGGCATCTAATTTTCAAAATGTAACCAAAGCCTATTTCATGCCGTTACAGGATGAGTTTTGCTAATAGCAGATATCACTGACTAAAAATCCAACACAAACGGTGAATGAATGGGAATGATGTCATCAAAGGATGACATATCCCCTCTGGCTTGGGTAACAAATGAAGTAGCTGCCCATTGGTTCTCAGACACACTGAGGTTATAAAAGGCTGCAGGCTCAGTCAGGGTTAGCATATTACTGTGGTGATTTCAAGAGGTGGCTTAGCCAAGCCACAGCCACACTTTGTCAGGCCAGTCAGAATCAGGCCAGACCAGGAAGAAATCAAAGAAGGCAAAATAAGAGCGAGAAAACCAAGTGAACAGAGCCAGGAACAGAAGGAAAGAGAGTCAGGCAAGCCAAGCAAAGAAAGACACAGGCAAGAGGAGCCAAGCAAGGAAACATCCACTGAAGCCAAGCAAGTCAAGAAAAAAGCTAGGCAGGCCAATTCCTGAGGAAAGACTCAGGTCAACCAAGCAGAGAAAACAAAAGAAAGCCGAGAAAGTCAAGCCAAGTGTTGCTGGAACACTAGAGGTCTGCAACATGTCTGAGACTGAGTCGGAGTCTGAGTCTGAGCACTCTGGTGAGACCTCAACCGCAAAAGACCCTAAGGCCAAAATCACCCGTTCTTCCCGGGCTGGGCTGCAGTTCTCTGTCAGTCGCATAGACAGATTGCTCCGCAAAGGACAATTTGCAGACCGTATTGGAGCTGGAGCCCCAGTATATATGGCCGCGGTGCTTCAATAAGTGACTCATGAGATGGTGGATATTGCTGGGGAAGTCGCTGCACGCAGCAAGAAGCGTCGGATTTCCCCACGCCACTTGCAGCTGGCCATTCACAGCGACTCAGAGCTCAAGAAACTGCTGGGAGGGGTCACCATCTCTCAGGGCGGAGTCCTGCACTTAAATCAGCCTGTGGTTTTACCTTCCAAGAAGAGGAATGGCAGGAGAGCCATCAAGAGAAGGATTGCCCCTGCTCCTGTCCCTGTGAAGTGAGAACAGAGCAAAGGGGAGACTGCCACCCCAGATTTGGGAGAAATGACATTGACTTGATTGCAAGGCTCTTTTCAAATGCATCAGTATGGTCTAATAAAAGCAGTTAAAATGCCTGGTCTTCTTTTGTGAATTAATTTCCTCTTTTACTAGCCTACAATTTTAAGGGATCATTCAGTTGGTCAGGTAGCTGCATTGATAATATGGTATAAAAGCCTAGAAAGATAGAACTCCATCATTTCATTAAGAAATTGACATCAGAAACTGTCTAAATGGTGTCAAGTATCAGAGGGGTAGGCGTGTTAGTCTGGATCTGTAAAAAGCGACAAAGAGTCCTGTGGCACCTTATAGACCAACAGACGTATTGGAGCATAAATGTCTAAATCGTGTAGCTTCCGGGAGGTGATTTCTGTGTTTTTTTCAGGCATTTCCCCAATAGATTGAAGGTTAGGAACATTTTTCCCATAGTGAAGTTGATGTGTATTGCATATTTTGTGAAAACAGAAAAAAGAACAAACTCATGACAGAAAAATTTAATCCATTGCACATGAAGGATAAAGCCTATGGGCCTGGTTTTTCTTTTCCTTTTGTTCTTTTTGTTTTGTTTTGTTATTTTTTAGTTACCCCATTATAAAACCATTGACTCGTTTAGAGTAATATCAGATTTATACAGTATAAGTGATACTAGAATCAGGCTTTCTGAAATTATTAAATACCTGGAGGGGTTCACATAAACTTTGATCACCTTTTTAAAGGGAAAACATTACCCACTTGCCAGCACACAGGTATACAGGGAGACTTACAAGTAAAAGAGAGCCATCTGCAGACCATTGTCCTGGTTAATGGGAGTCATCAAGATTCCAAACCACCATGAATGGCCCACACTTTGCAAAATTACAATAGGCCCTCAGAGTTATATTTCATATTTCTAGTTTCAGATACTTGAGTGGTACATTTAGACAAATAGGATGACCACACTCAGTAGATTATAAGCTTTGTAATGATACCTTACAAGAGACCTTTTGCATGAAGCATATTCCAGTTACCTTATATTTAACTCATTAGCAGATTTTCATAAAATCATATAGAGTGCAACATCACCCAATGGATTTCGCCTGATGTGAGGGGTTCTCTGCAGATGCTGTTTTTAAACCGCTCTCAGAAAATAGCTCACGAACAAGAGAAGCGGCTAATCAAAGCTGAGAGTGACAAATGGTGAACACTTGGGTTTCTGGAATGGCAAAGAACCCTTACCATGGGCTTGGGTGCCATGAGGGTTCTCTAAGAGACGGGAAGCATCACCAAGTTAAGGGCTCCAGAGAAACTGGCCAATATTTTCAAACTTTAGGATGCCTGAATTTCCGCCCCTAAACCCACTTTTAAGCAACTAACTAAAAGTGACCTGATTTCCATAGGTGCTGAGCACTCCAAACTCCTAGTGAAATCAACAGGAGCTGTGGGTGCTCAGCTCCTCTTCAAATCAGGCCACTTATAAGTTATTTAGGTGCCTAATTTAAGGCATCTAATTTTCAAAATGTAACCAAAGCCTATTTCATGCTGTTACAGGATGAGTTTTGCTAATAGCAGATATCACTGACTAAAAATCCAACACAAACGGTGAATGAATGGGAATGATGTCATCAAAGGATGACATATCCCCTCTGGCTTGGGTAACAAATGAAGTAGCTGCCCATTGGTTCTCAGACACACTGAGGTTATAAAAGGCTGCAGGCTCAGTCAGGGTTAGCATACTACTGTGGTGATTTCAAGAGGTGGCTTAGCCAAGCCACAGCCACACTTTGTCAGGCCAGTCAGAATCAGGCCAGACCAGGAAGAAATCAAAGAAGGCAAAATAAGAGCGAGAAAACCAGGTGAACAGAGCCAGGAACAGAAGGAAAGAGAGTCAGGCAAGCCAAGCAAAGAAAGACACAGGCAAGTGGAGCCAAGCAAGGAAACATCCACTGAAGCCAAGCAAGTCAAGAAAAAAGCTAGGCAGGCCAATTCCTGAGGAAAGACTCAGGTCAACCAAGCAGAGAAAACAAAAGAAAGCCGAGAAAGTCAAGCCAAGTGTTGCTGGAACACTAGAGGTCTGCAACATGTCTGAGACTGAGTCGGAGTCTGAGTCTGAGCACTCTGGTGAGACCTCAACCGCAAAAGACCCTAAGGCCAAAATCACCCGTTCTTCCCGGGCTGGGCTGCAGTTCTCTGTCAGTCGCATAGACAGATTGCTCCGCAAAGGACAATTTGCAGACCGTATTGGAGCTGGAGCCCCAGTATATATGGCCGCGGTGCTTCAATAAGTGACTCATGAGATGGTGGATATTGCTGGGGAAGTCGCTGCACGCAGCAAGAAGCGTCGGATTTCCCCACGCCACTTGCAGCTGGCCATTCACAGCGACTCAGAGCTCAAGAAACTGCTGGGAGGGGTCACCATCTCTCAGGGCGGAGTCCTGCACTTAAATCAGCCTGTGGTTTTACCTTCCAAGAAGAGGAATGGCAGGAGAGCCATCAAGAGAAGGATTGCCCCTGCTCCTGTCCCTGTGAAGTGAGAACAGAGCAAAGGGGAGACTGCCACCCCAGATTTGGGAGAAATGACATTGACTTGATTGCAAGGCTCTTTTCAAATGCATCAGTATGGCCTAATAATAGCAGTTAAAATGCCTGGTCTTCTTTTGTGAATTAATTTCCTCTTTTACTAGCCTACAATTTTAAGGGATCATTCAGTTGGTCAGGTAGCTGCATTGATAATATGGTATAAAAGCCTAGAAAGATAGAACTCCATCATTTCATTAAGAAATTGACATCAGAAATTGTCTAAATGGTGTCAAGTATCAGAGGGGTAGGCGTGTTAGTCTGGATCTGTAAAAAGCGACAAAGAGTCCTGTGGCACCTTATAGACCAACAGACGTATTGGAGCATAAATGTCTAAATCGTGTAGCTTCCGGGAGGTGATTTCTGTGTTTTTTTCAGGCATTTCCCCAATAGATTGAAGGTTAGGAACATTTTTCCCATAGTGAAGTTGATGTGTATTGCATATTTTGTGAAAACAGAAAAAAGAACAAACTCATGACAGAAAAATTTAATCCATTGCACATGAAGGATAAAGCCTATGGGCCTGGTTTTTCTTTTCCTTTTGTTCTTTTTGTTTTGTTTTGTTATTTTTTAGTTACCCCATTATAAAACCATTGACTCGTTTAGAGTAATATCAGATTTATACAGTATAAGTGATACTAGAATCAGGCTTTCTGAAATTATTAAATACCTGGAGGGGTTCACATAAACTTTGATCACCTTTTTAAAGGGAAAACATTACCCACTTGCCAGCACACAGGTATACAGGGAGACTTACAAGTAAAAGAGAGCCATCTGCAGACCATTGTCCTGGTTAATGGGAGTCATCAAGATTCCAAACCACCATGAATGGCCCACACTTTGCAAAATTACAATAGGCCCTCAGAGTTATATTTCATATTTCTAGTTTCAGATACTTGAGTGGTACATTTAGACAAATAGGATGACCACACTCAGTAGATTATAAGCTTTGTAATGATACCTTACAAGAGACCTTTTGCATGAAGCATATTCCAGTTACCTTATATTTAACTCATTAGCAGATTTTCATAAAATCATATAGAGTGCAACATCACCCAATGGATTTGGCCTGATGTGAGGGGTTCTCTGCAGATGCTGTTTTTAAACCGCTCTCAGAAAATAGCTCACGAACAAGAGAAGCGGCTAATCAAAGCTGAGAGTGACAAATGGTCAACACTTGGGTTTCTGGAATGGCAAAGAACCCTTACCATGGGCTTGGGTGCCATGAGGGTTCTCTAAGAGACGGGAAGCATCACCAAGTTAAGGGCTCCAGAGAAACTGGCCAATATTTTCAAACTTTAGGATGCCTGAATTTCCGCCCCTAAACCCACTTTTAAGCAACTAACTAAAAGTGACCTGATTTCCATAGGTGCTGAGCACTCCAAACTCCTAGTGAAATCAACAGGAGCTGTGGGTGCTCAGCTCCTCTTCAAATCAGGCCACTTATAAGTTATTTAGGTGCCTAATTTAAGGCATCTAATTCTCAAAATGTAACCAAAGCCTATTTCATGCTGTTACAGGATGAGTTTTGCTAATAGCAGATATCACTGACTAAAAATCCAACACAAACGGTGAATGAATGGGAATGATGTCATCAAAGGATGACATATCCCCTCTGGCTTGGGTAACAAATGAAGTAGCTGCCCATTGGTTCTCAGACACACTGAGGTTATAAAAGGCTGCAGGCTCAGTCAGGGTTAGCATACTACTGTGGTGATTTCAAGAGGTGGCTTAGCCAAGCCACAGCCACACTTTGTCAGGCCAGTCAGAATCAGGCCAGACCAGGAAGAAATCAAAGAAGGCAAAATAAGAGCGAGAAAACCAGGTGAACAGAGCCAGGAACAGAAGGAAAGAGAGTCAGGCAAGCCAAGCAAAGAAAGACACAGGCAAGAGGAGCCAAGCAAGGAAACATCCACTGAAGCCAAGCAAGTCAAGAAAAAAGCTAGGCAGGCCAATTCCTGAGGAAAGACTCAGGTCAACCAAGCAGAGAAAACAAAAGAAAGCCGAGAAAGTCAAGCCAAGTGTTGCTGGAACACTAGAGGTCTGCAACATGTCTGAGACTGAGTCGGAGTCTGAGTCTGAGCACTCTGGTGAGACCTCAACCGCAAAAGACCCTAAGGCCAAAATCACCCGTTCTTCCCGGGCTGGGCTGCAGTTCTCTGTCAGTCGCATAGACAGATTGCTCCGCAAAGGACAATTTGCAGACCGTATTGGAGCTGGAGCCCCAGTATATATGGCCGCGGTGCTTCAATAAGTGACTCATGAGATGGTGGATATTGCTGGGGAAGTCGCTGCACGCAGCAAGAAGCGTCGGATTTCCCCACGCCACTTGCAGCTGGCCATTCACAGCGACTCAGAGCTCAAGAAACTGCTGGGAGGGGTCACCATCTCTCAGGGCGGAGTCCTGCACTTAAATCAGCCTGTGGTTTTACCTTCCAAGAAGAGGAATGGCAGGAGAGCCATCAAGAGAAGGATTGCCCCTGCTCCTGTCCCTGTGAAGTGAGAACAGAGCAAAGGGGAGACTGCCACCCCAGATTTGGGAGAAATGACATTGACTTGATTGCAAGGCTCTTTTCAAATGCATCAGTATGGTCTAATAAAAGCAGTTAAAATGCCTGGTCTTCTTTTGTGAATTAATTTCCTCTTTTACTAGCCTACAATTTTAAGGGATCATTCAGTTGGTCAGGTAGCTGCATTGATAATATGGTATAAAAGCCTAGAAAGATAGAACTCCATCATTTCATTAAGAAAATGACATCAGAAATTGTCTAAATGGTGTCAAGTATCAGAGGGGTAGGCGTGTTAGTCTGGATCTGTAAAAAGCGACAAAGAGTCCTGTGGCACCTTATAGACCAACAGACGTATTGGAGCATAAATGTCTAAATCGTGTAGCTTCCGGGAGGTGATTTCTGTGTTTTTTTCAGGCATTTCCCCAATAGATTGAAGGTTAGGAACATTTTTCCCATAGTGAAGTTGATGTGTATTGCATATTTTGTGAAAACAGAAAAAAGAACAAACTCATGACAGAAAAATTTAATCCATTGCACATGAAGGATAAAGCCTATGGGCCTGGTTTTTCTTTTCCTTTTGTTCTTTTTGTTTTGTTTTGTTATTTTTTAGTTACCCCATTATAAAACCATTGACTCGTTTAGAGTAATATCAGATTTATACAGTATAAGTGATACTAGAATCAGGCTTTCTGAAATTATTAAATACCTGGAGGGGTTCACATAAACTTTGATCACCTTTTTAAAGGGAAAACATTACCCACTTGCCAGCACACAGGTATACAGGGAGACTTACAAGTAAAAGAGAGCCATCTGCAGACCATTGTCCTGGTTAATGGGAGTCATCAAGATTCCAAAGCACCATGAATGGCCCACACTTTGCATAATTACAATAGGCCCTCAGAGTTATATTTCATATTTCTAGTTTCAGATACTTGAGTGGTACATTTAGACAAATAGGATGACCACACTCAGTAGATTATAAGCTTTGTAATGATACCTTACAAGAGACCTTTTGCATGAAGCATATTCCAGTTACCTTATATTTAACTCATTAGCAGATTTTCATAAAATCATATAGAGTGCAACATCACCCAATGGATTTGGCCTGATGTGAGGGGTTCTCTGCAGATGCTGTTTTTAAACCGCTCTCAGAAAATAGCTCACGAACAAGAGAAGCGGCCAATCAAAGCTGAGAGTGACAAATGGTGAACACTTGGGTTTCTGGAATGGCAAAGAACCCTTACCATGGGCTTGGGTGCCATGAGGGTTCTCTAAGAGACGGGAAGCATCACCAAGTTAAGGGCTCCAGAGAAACTGGCCAATATTTTCAAACTTTAGAATGCCTGAATTTCCGCCCCTAAACCCACTTTTAAGCAACTAACTAAAAGTGACCTGATTTCCATAGGTGCTGAGCACTCCAAACTCCTAGTGAAATCAACAGGAGCTGTGGGTGCTCAGCTCCTCTTCAAATCAGGCCACTTATAAGTTATTTAGGTGCCTAATTTAAGGCATCTAATTTTCAAAATGTAACCAAAGCCTATTTCATGCCGTTACAGGAGTTTTGCTAATAGCAGATATCACCGACCTAAAAATCCAACACAAACGGTGAATGAATGGGAATGATGTCATCAAAGGATGACATATCCCCTCTGGCTTGGGTAACAAATGAAGTAGCTGCCCATTGGTTCTCAGACACACTGAGGTTATAAAAGGCTGCAGGCTCAGTCAGGGTTAGCATACTACTGTGGTGATTTCAAGAGGTGGCTTAGCCAAGCCACAGCCACACTTTGTCAGGCCAGTCAGAATCAGGCCAGACCAGGAAGAAATCAAAGAAGGCAAAATAAGAGCGAGAAAACCAAGTGAACAGAGCCAGGAACAGAAGGAAAGAGAGTCAGGCAAGCCAAGCAAAGAAAGACACAGGCAAGTGGAGCCAAGCAAGGAAACATCCACTGAAGCCAAGCAAGTCAAGAAAAAAGCTAGGCAGGCCAATTCCTGAGGAAAGACTCAGGTCAACCAAGCAGAGAAAACAAAAGAAAGCCGAGAAAGTCAAGCCAAGTGTTGCTGGAACACTAGAAGTCTGCAACATGTCTGAGACTGAGTCGGAGTCTGAGTCTGAGCACTCTGGTGAGACCTCAACCGCAAAAGACCCTAAGGCCAAAATCACCCGTTCTTCCCGGGCTGGGCTGCAGTTCTCTGTCAGTCGCATAGACAGATTGCTCCGCAAAGGACAATTTGCAGACCGTATTGGAGCTGGAGCCCCAGTATATATGGCCGCGGCGCTTCAATAAGTGACTCATGAGATGGTGGATATTGCTGGGGAAGTCGCTGCACGCAGCAAGAAGCGTCGGATTTCCCCACGCCACTTGCAGCTGGCCATTCACAGCGACTCAGAGCTCAAGAAACTGCTGGGAGGGGTCACCATCTCTCAGGGCGGAGTCACTGCACTTAAATCAGCCTGTGGTTTTACCTTCCAAGAAGAGGAATGGCAGGAGAGCCATCAAGAGAAGGATTGCCCCTGCTCCTGTCCCTGTGAAGTGAGAACAGAGCAAAGGGGAGACTGCCACCCCAGATTTGGGAGAAATGACATTGACTTGATTGCAAGGCTCTTTTCAAATGCATCAGTATGGTCTAATAAAAGCAGTTAAAATGCCTGGTCTTCTTTTGTGAATTAATTTCCTCTTTTACTAGCCTACAATTTTAAGGGATCATTTAGTTGGTCAGGTAGCTGCATTGATAATATGGTATAAAAGCCTAGAAAGATAGAACTCCATCATTTCATTAAGAAATTGACATCAGAAATTGTCTAAATGGTGTCAAGTATCAGAGGGGTAGGCGTGTTAGTCTGGATCTGTAAAAAGCGACAAAGAGTCCTGTGGCACCTTATAGACCAACAGGACGTATTGGAGCATAAATGTCTAAATTGTGTAGCTTCCGGGAGGTGATTTCTGTGTTTTTTTCGGGCATTTCCCCAATAGATTGAAGGTTAGGAACATTTTTCCCATAGTGAAGTTGATGTGTATTGCATATTTTGTGAAAACAGAAAAAAGAACAAACTCATGACAGAAAAAATTAATCCATTGCACATGAAGGATAAAGCCTATGGGCCTGGTTTTTCTTTTCCTTTTGTTCTTTTTGTTTTGTTTTGTTATATTTTAGTTACCCCATTATAAAACCATTGACTCGTTTAGAGTAATATCAGATTTATACAGTATAAGTGATACTAGAATCAGGCTTTCTGAAATTATTAAATACCTGGAGGGGTTCACATAAACTTTGATCACCTTTTTAAAGGGAAAACATTACCCACTTGCCAGCACACAGGTATACAGGGAGACTTACAAGTAAAAGAGAGCCATCTGCAGACCATTGTCCTGGTTAATGGGAGTCATCAAGATTCCAAACCACCATGAATGGCCCACACTTTGCATAATTACAATAGGCCCTCAGAGTTATATTTCATATTTCTAGTTTCAGATACTTGAGTGGTACATTTAGACAAATAGGACGACCACACTCAGTAGATTATAAGCTTTGTAATGATACCTTACAAGAGACCTTTTGCATGAAGCATATTCCAGTTACCTTATATTTAACTCATTAGCAGATTTTCATAAAATCATATAGAGTGCAACATCACCCAATGGATTTGGCCTGATGTGAGGGGTTCTCTGCAGATGCTGTTTTTAAACCGCTCTCAGAAAATAGCTCACGAACAAGAGAAGCGGCCAATCAAAGCTGAGAGTGACAAATGGTGAACACTTGGGTTTCTGGAATGGCAAAGAACCCTTACCATGGGCTTGGGTGCCATGAGGGTTCTCTAAGAGACGGGAAGCATCACCAAGTTAAGGGCTCCAGAGAAACTGGCCAATATTTTCAAACTTTAGGATGCCTGAATTTCCGCCCCTAAACCCACTTTTAAGCAACTAACTAAAAGTGACCTGATTTCCATAGGTGCTGAGCACTCCAAACTCCTAGTGAAATCAACAGGAGCTGTGGGTGCTCAGCTCCTCTTCAAATCAGGCCACTTATAAGTTATTTAGGTGCCTAATTTAAGGCATCTAATTTTCAAAATGTAACCAAAGCCTATTTCATGCCGTTACAGGATGAGTTTTGCTAATAGCAGATATCACTGACTAAAAATCCAACACAAACGGTGAATGAATGGGAATGATGTCATCAAAGGATGACATATCCCCTCTGGCTTGGGTAACAAATGAAGTAGCTGCCCATTGGTTCTCAGACACACTGAGGTTATAAAAGGCTGCAGGCTCAGTCAGGGTTAGCATACTACTGTGGTGATTTCAAGAGGTGGCTTAGCCAAGCCACAGCCACACTTTGTCAGGCCAGTCAGAATCAGGCCAGACCAGGAAGAAATCAAAGAAGGCAAAATAAGAGCGAGAAAACCAAGTGAACAGAGCCAGGAACAGAAGGAAAGAGAGTCAGGCAAGCCAAGCAAAGAAAGACACAGGCAAGTGGAGCCAAGCAAGGAAACATCCACTGAAGCCAAGCAAGTCAAGAAAAAAGCTAGGCAGGCCAATTCCTGAGGAAAGACTCAGGTCAACCAAGCAGAGAAAACAAAAGAAAGCCGAGAAAGTCAAGCCAAGTGTTGCTGGAACACTAGAAGTCTGCAACATGTCTGAGACTGAGTCGGAGTCTGAGTCTGAGCACTCTGGTGAGACCTCAACCGCAAAAGACCCTAAGGCCAAAATCACCCGTTCTTCCCGGGCTGGGCTGCAGTTCTCTGTCAGTCGCATAGACAGATTGCTCCGCAAAGGACAATTTGCAGACCGTATTGGAGCTGGAGCCCCAGTATATATGGCCGCGGTGCTTCAATAAGTGACTCATGAGATGGTGGATATTGCTGGGGAAGTCGCTGCACGCAGCAAGAAGCGTCGGATTTCCCCACGCCACTTGCAGCTGGCCATTCACAGCGACTCAGAGCTCAAGAAACTGCTGGGAGGGGTCACCATCTCTCAGGGCGGAGTCCTGCACTTAAATCAGCCTGTGGTTTTACCTTCCAAGAAGAGGAATGGCAGGAGAGCCATCAAGAGAAGGATTGCCCCTGCTCCTGTCCCTGTGAAGTGAGAACAGAGCAAAGGGGAGACTGCCACCCCAGATTTGGGAGAAATGACATTGACTTTAATGCAAGGCTCTTTTCAAATGCATCAGTATGGTCTAATAAAAGCAGTTAAAATGCCTGGTCTTCTTTTGTGAATTAATTTCCTCTTTTACTAGCCTACAATTTTAAGGGATCATTCAGTTGGTCAGGTAGCTGCATTGATAATATGGTATAAAAGCCTAGAAAGATAGAACTCCATCATTTCATTAAGAAATTGACATCAGAAATTGTCTAAATGGTGTCAAGTATCAGAGGGGTAGGCGTGTTAGTCTGGATCTGTAAAAAGCGACAAAGAGTCCTGTGGCACCTTATAGACCAACAGACGTATTGGAGCATAAATGTCTAAATCGTGTAGCTTCCGGGAGGTGATTTCTGTGTTTTTTTCAGGCATTTCCCCAATAGATTGAAGGTTAGGAACATTTTTCCCATAGTGAAGTTGATGTGTATTGCATATTTTGTGAAAACAGAAAAAAGAACAAACTCATGACAGAAAAAATTAATCCATTGCACATGAAGGATAAAGCCTATGGGCCTGGTTTTTCTTTTCCTTTTGTTCTTTTTGTTTTGTTTTGTTATTTTTTAGTTACCCCATTATAAAACCATTGACTCGTTTAGAGTAATATCAGATTTATACAGTATAAGTGATACTAGAATCAGGCTTTCTGAAATTATTAAATACCTGGAGGGGTTCACATAAACTTTGATCACCTTTTTAAAGGGAAAACATTACCCACTTGCCAGCACACAGGTATACAGGGAGACTTACAAGTAAAAGAGAGCCATCTGCAGACCATTGTCCTGGTTAATGGGAGTCATCAAGATTCCAAACCACCATGAATGGCCCACACTTTGCATAATTACAATAGGCCCTCAGAGTTATATTTCATATTTCTAGTTTCAGATACTTGAGTGGTACATTTAGACAAATAGGATGACCACACTCAGTAGATTATAAGCTTTGTAATGATACCTTACAAGAGACCTTTTGCATGAAGCATATTCCAGTTACCTTATATTTAACTCATTAGCAGATTTTCATAAAATCATATAGAGTGCAACATCACCCAATGGATTTGGCCTGATGTGAGGGGTTCTCTGCAGATGCTGTTTTTAAACCGCTCCCAGAAAATAGCTCACGAACAAGAGAAGCGACTAATCAAAGCTGAGAGTGACAAATGGTGAACACTTGGGTTTCTGGAATGGCAAAGAACCCTTACCATGGGCTTGGGTGCCATGAGGGTTCTCTAAGAGACGGGAAGCATCACCAAGTTAAGGGCTCCAGAGAAACTGGCCAATATTTTCAAACTTTAGGATGCCTGAATTTCCGCCCCTAAACCCACTTTTAAGCAACTAACTAAAAGTGACCTGATTTCCATAGGTGCTGAGCACTCCAAACTCCTAGTGAAATCAACAGGAGCTGTGGGTGCTCAGCTCCTCTTCAAATCAGGCCACTTATAAGTTATTTAGGTGCCTAATTTAAGGCATCTAATTTTCAAAATGTAACCAAAGCCTATTTCATGCCGTTACAGGATGAGTTTTGCTAATAGCAGATATCACCGACTAAAAATCCAACACAAACGGTGAATGAATGGGAATGATGTCATCAAAGGATGACATATCCCCTCTGGCTTGGGTAACAAATGAAGTAGCTGCCCATTGGTTCTCAGACACACTGAGGTTATAAAAGGCTGCAGGCTCAGTCAGGGTTAGCATACTACTGTGGTGATTTCAAGAGGTGGCTTAGCCAAGCCACAGCCACACTTTGTCAGGCCAGTCAGAATCAGGCCAGACCAGGAAGAAATCAAAGAAGGCAAAATAAGAGCGAGAAAACCAAGTGAACAGAGCCAGGAACAGAAGGAAAGAGAGTCAGGCAAGCCAAGCAAAGAAAGACACAGGCAAGTGGAGCCAAGCAAGGAAACATCCACTGAAGCCAAGCAAGTCAAGAAAAAAGCTAGGCAGGCCAATTCCTGAGGAAAGACTCAGGTCAACCAAGCAGAGAAAACAAAAGAAAGCCGAGAAAGTCAAGCCAAGTGTTGCTGGAACACTAGAAGTCTGCAACATGTCTGAGACTGAGTCGGAGTCTGAGTCTGAGCACTCTGGTGAGACCTCAACCGCAAAAGACCCTAAGGCCAAAATCACCCGTTCTTCCCGGGCTGGGCTGCAGTTCTCTGTCAGTCGCATAGACAGATTGCTCCGCAAAGGACAATTTGCAGACCGTATTGGAGCTGGAGCCCCAGTATATATGGCCGCGGCGCTTCAATAAGTGACTCATGAGATGGTGGATATTGCTGGGGAAGTCGCTGCACGCAGCAAGAAGCGTCGGATTTCCCCACGCCACTTGCAGCTGGCCATTCACAGCGACTCAGAGCTCAAGAAACTGCTGGGAGGGGTCACCATCTCTCAGGGCGGAGTCCTGCACTTAAATCAGCCTGTGGTTTTACCTTCCAAGAAGAGGAATGGCAGGAGAGCCATCAAGAGAAGGATTGCCCCTGCTCCTGTCCCTGTGAAGTGAGAACAGAGCAAAGGGGAGACTGCCACCCCAGATTTGGGAGAAATGACATTGACTTGATTGCAAGGCTCTTTTCAAATGCATCAGTATGGTCTAATAAAAGCAGTTAAAATGCCTGGTCTTCTTTTGTGAATTAATTTCCTCTTTTACTAGCCTACAATTTTAAGGGATCATTTAGTTGGTCAGGTAGCTGCATTGATAATATGGTATAAAAGCCTAGAAAGATAGAACTCCATCATTTCATTAAGAAATTGACATCAGAAATTGTCTAAATGGTGTCAAGTATCAGAGGGGTAGGCGTGTTAGTCTGGATCTGTAAAAAGCGACAAAGAGTCCTGTGGCACCTTATAGACCAACAGACGTATTGGAGCATAAATGTCTAAATTGTGTAGCTTCCGGGAGGTGATTTCTGTGTTTTTTTCGGGCATTTCCCCAATAGATTGAAGGTTAGGAACATTTTTCCCATAGTGAAGTTGATGTGTATTGCATATTTTGTGAAAACAGAAAAAAGAACAAACTCATGACAGAAAAAATTAATCCATTGCACATGAAGGATAAAGCCTATGGGCCTGGTTTTTCTTTTCCTTTTGTTCTTTTTGTTTTGTTTTGTTATATTTTAGTTACCCCATTATAAAACCATTGACTCGTTTAGAGTAATATCAGATTTATACAGTATAAGTGATACTAGAATCAGGCTTTCTGAAATTATTAAATACCTGGAGGGGTTCACATAAACTTTGATCACCTTTTTAAAGGGAAAACATTACCCACTTGCCAGCACACAGGTATACAGGGAGACTTACAAGTAAAAGAGAGCCATCTGCAGACCATTGTCCTGGTTAATGGGAGTCATCAAGATTCCAAACCACCATGAATGGCCCACACTTTGCATAATTACAATAGGCCCTCAGAGTTATATTTCATATTTCTAGTTTCAGATACTTGAGTGGTACATTTAGACAAATAGGACGACCACACTCAGTAGATTATAAGCTTTGTAATGATACCTTACAAGAGACCTTTTGCATGAAGCATATTCCAGTTACCTTATATTTAACTCATTAGCAGATTTTCATAAAATCATATAGAGTGCAACATCACCCAATGGATTTGGCCTGATGTGAGGGGTTCTCTGCAGATGCTGTTTTTAAACCGCTCTCAGAAAATAGCTCACGAACAAGAGAAGCGGCCAATCAAAGCTGAGAGTGACAAATGGTGAACACTTGGGTTTCTGGAATGGCAAAGAACCCTTACCATGGGCTTGGGTGCCATGAGGGTTCTCTAAGAGACGGGAAGCATCACCAAGTTAAGGGCTCCAGAGAAACTGGCCAATATTTTCAAACTTTAGGATGCCTGAATTTCCGCCCCTAAACCCACTTTTAAGCAACTAACTAAAAGTGACCTGATTTCCATAGGTGCTGAGCACTCCAAACTCCTAGTGAAATCAACAGGAGCTGTGGGTGCTCAGCTCCTCTTCAAATCAGGCCACTTATAAGTTATTTAGGTGCCTAATTTAAGGCATCTAATTTTCAAAATGTAACCAAAGCCTATTTCATGCCGTTACAGGATGAGTTTTGCTAATAGCAGATATCACTGACTAAAAATCCAACACAAACGGTGAATGAATGGGAATGATGTCATCAAAGGATGACATATCCCCTCTGGCTTGGGTAACAAATGAAGTAGCTGCCCATTGGTTCTCAGACACACTGAGGTTATAAAAGGCTGCAGGCTCAGTCAGGGTTAGCATACTACTGTGGTGATTTCAAGAGGTGGCTTAGCCAAGCCACAGCCACACTTTGTCAGGCCAGTCAGAATCAGGCCAGACCAGGAAGAAATCAAAGAAGGCAAAATAAGAGCGAGAAAACCAAGTGAACAGAGCCAGGAACAGAAGGAAAGAGAGTCAGGCAAGCCAAGCAAAGAAAGACACAGGCAAGTGGAGCCAAGCAAGGAAACATCCACTGAAGCCAAGCAAGTCAAGAAAAAAGCTAGGCAGGCCAATTCCTGAGGAAAGACTCAGGTCAACCAAGCAGAGAAAACAAAAGAAAGCCGAGAAAGTCAAGCCAAGTGTTGCTGGAACACTAGAAGTCTGCAACATGTCTGAGACTGAGTCGGAGTCTGAGTCTGAGCACTCTGGTGAGACCTCAACCGCAAAAGACCCTAAGGCCAAAATCACCCGTTCTTCCCGGGCTGGGCTGCAGTTCTCTGTCAGTCGCATAGACAGATTGCTCCGCAAAGGACAATTTGCAGACCGTATTGGAGCTGGAGCCCCAGTATATATGGCCGCGGTGCTTCAATAAGTGACTCATGAGATGGTGGATATTGCTGGGGAAGTCGCTGCACGCAGCAAGAAGCGTCGGATTTCCCCACGCCACTTGCAGCTGGCCATTCACAGCGACTCAGAGCTCAAGAAACTGCTGGGAGGGGTCACCATCTCTCAGGGCGGAGTCCTGCACTTAAATCAGCCTGTGGTTTTACCTTCCAAGAAGAGGAATGGCAGGAGAGCCATCAAGAGAAGGATTGCCCCTGCTCCTGTCCCTGTGAAGTGAGAACAGAGCAAAGGGGAGACTGCCACCCCAGATTTGGGAGAAATGACATTGACTTTAATGCAAGGCTCTTTTCAAATGCATCAGTATGGTCTAATAAAAGCAGTTAAAATGCCTGGTCTTCTTTTGTGAATTAATTTCCTCTTTTACTAGCCTACAATTTTAAGGGATCATTCAGTTGGTCAGGTAGCTGCATTGATAATATGGTATAAAAGCCTAGAAAGATAGAACTCCATCATTTCATTAAGAAATTGACATCAGAAATTGTCTAAATGGTGTCAAGTATCAGAGGGGTAGGCGTGTTAGTCTGGATCTGTAAAAAGCGACAAAGAGTCCTGTGGCACCTTATAGACCAACAGACGTATTGGAGCATAAATGTCTAAATCGTGTAGCTTCCGGGAGGTGATTTCTGTGTTTTTTTCAGGCATTTCCCCAATAGATTGAAGGTTAGGAACATTTTTCCCATAGTGAAGTTGATGTGTATTGCATATTTTGTGAAAACAGAAAAAAGAACAAACTCATGACAGAAAAAATTAATCCATTGCACATGAAGGATAAAGCCTATGGGCCTGGTTTTTCTTTTCCTTTTGTTCTTTTTGTTTTGTTTTGTTATTTTTTAGTTACCCCATTATAAAACCATTGACTCGTTTAGAGTAATATCAGATTTATACAGTATAAGTGATACTAGAATCAGGCTTTCTGAAATTATTAAATACCTGGAGGGGTTCACATAAACTTTGATCACCTTTTTAAAGGGAAAACATTACCCACTTGCCAGCACACAGGTATACAGGGAGACTTACAAGTAAAAGAGAGCCATCTGCAGACCATTGTCCTGGTTAATGGGAGTCATCAAGATTCCAAACCACCATGAATGGCCCACACTTTGCATAATTACAATAGGCCCTCAGAGTTATATTTCATATTTCTAGTTTCAGATACTTGAGTGGTACATTTAGACAAATAGGATGACCACACTCAGTAGATTATAAGCTTTGTAATGATACCTTACAAGAGACCTTTTGCATGAAGCATATTCCAGTTACCTTATATTTAACTCATTAGCAGATTTTCATAAAATCATATAGAGTGCAACATCACCCAATGGATTTGGCCTGATGTGAGGGGTTCTCTGCAGATGCTGTTTTTAAACCGCTCCCAGAAAATAGCTCACGAACAAGAGAAGCGACTAATCAAAGCTGAGAGTGACAAATGGTGAACACTTGGGTTTCTGGAATGGCAAAGAACCCTTACCATGGGCTTGGGTGCCATGAGGGTTCTCTAAGAGACGGGAAGCATCACCAAGTTAAGGGCTCCAGAGAAACTGGCCAATATTTTCAAACTTTAGGATGCCTGAATTTCCGCCCCTAAACCCACTTTTAAGCAACTAACTAAAAGTGACCTGATTTCCATAGGTGCTGAGCACTCCAAACTCCTAGTGAAATCAACAGGAGCTGTGGGTGCTCAGCTCCTCTTCAAATCAGGCCACTTATAAGTTATTTAGGTGCCTAATTTAAGGCATCTAATTTTCAAAATGTAACCAAAGCCTATTTCATGCCGTTACAGGATGAGTTTTGCTAATAGCAGATATCACCGACTAAAAATCCAACACAAACGGTGAATGAATGGGAATGATGTCATCAAAGGATGACATATCCCCTCTGGCTTGGGTAACAAATGAAGTAGCTGCCCATTGGTTCTCAGACACACTGAGGTTATAAAAGGCTGCAGGCTCAGTCAGGGTTAGCATACTACTGTGGTGATTTCAAGAGGTGGCTTAGCCAAGCCACAGCCACACTTTGTCAGGCCAGTCAGAATCAGGCCAGACCAGGAAGAAATCAAAGAAGGCAAAATAAGAGCGAGAAAACCAAGTGAACAGAGCCAGGAACAGAAGGAAAGAGAGTCAGGCAAGCCAAGCAAAGAAAGACACAGGCAAGTGGAGCCAAGCAAGGAAACATCCACTGAAGCCAAGCAAGTCAAGAAAAAAGCTAGGCAGGCCAATTCCTGAGGAAAGACTCAGGTCAACCAAGCAGAGAAAACAAAAGAAAGCCGAGAAAGTCAAGCCAAGTGTTGCTGGAACACTAGAAGTCTGCAACATGTCTGAGACTGAGTCGGAGTCTGAGTCTGAGCACTCTGGTGAGACCTCAACCGCAAAAGACCCTAAGGCCAAAATCACCCGTTCTTCCCGGGCTGGGCTGCAGTTCTCTGTCAGTCGCATAGACAGATTGCTCCGCAAAGGACAATTTGCAGACCGTATTGGAGCTGGAGCCCCAGTATATATGGCCGCGGCGCTTCAATAAGTGACTCATGAGATGGTGGATATTGCTGGGGAAGTCGCTGCACGCAGCAAGAAGCGTCGGATTTCCCCACGCCACTTGCAGCTGGCCATTCACAGCGACTCAGAGCTCAAGAAACTGCTGGGAGGGGTCACCATCTCTCAGGGCGGAGTCCTGCACTTAAATCAGCCTGTGGTTTTACCTTCCAAGAAGAGGAATGGCAGGAGAGCCATCAAGAGAAGGATTGCCCCTGCTCCTGTCCCTGTGAAGTGAGAACAGAGCAAAGGGGAGACTGCCACCCCAGATTTGGGAGAAATGACATTGACTTGATTGCAAGGCTCTTTTCAAATGCATCAGTATGGTCTAATAAAAGCAGTTAAAATGCCTGGTCTTCTTTTGTGAATTAATTTCCTCTTTTACTAGCCTACAATTTTAAGGGATCATTTAGTTGGTCAGGTAGCTGCATTGATAATATGGTATAAAAGCCTAGAAAGATAGAACTCCATCATTTCATTAAGAAATTGACATCAGAAATTGTCTAAATGGTGTCAAGTATCAGAGGGGTAGGCGTGTTAGTCTGGATCTGTAAAAAGCGACAAAGAGTCCTGTGGCACCTTATAGACCAACAGACGTATTGGAGCATAAATGTCTAAATTGTGTAGCTTCCGGGAGGTGATTTCTGTGTTTTTTTCGGGCATTTCCCCAATAGATTGAAGGTTAGGAACATTTTTCCCATAGTGAAGTTGATGTGTATTGCATATTTTGTGAAAACAGAAAAAAGAACAAACTCATGACAGAAAAAATTAATCCATTGCACATGAAGGATAAAGCCTATGGGCCTGGTTTTTCTTTTCCTTTTGTTCTTTTTGTTTTGTTTTGTTATATTTTAGTTACCCCATTATAAAACCATTGACTCGTTTAGAGTAATATCAGATTTATACAGTATAAGTGATACTAGAATCAGGCTTTCTGAAATTATTAAATACCTGGAGGGGTTCACATAAACTTTGATCACCTTTTTAAAGGGAAAACATTACCCACTTGCCAGCACACAGGTATACAGGGAGACTTACAAGTAAAAGAGAGCCATCTGCAGACCATTGTCCTGGTTAATGGGAGTCATCAAGATTCCAAACCACCATGAATGGCCCACACTTTGCATAATTACAATAGGCCCTCAGAGTTATATTTCATATTTCTAGTTTCAGATACTTGAGTGGTACATTTAGACAAATAGGACGACCACACTCAGTAGATTATAAGCTTTGTAATGATACCTTACAAGAGACCTTTTGCATGAAGCATATTCCAGTTACCTTATATTTAACTCATTAGCAGATTTTCATAAAATCATATAGAGTGCAACATCACCCAATGGATTTGGCCTGATGTGAGGGGTTCTCTGCAGATGCTGTTTTTAAACCGCTCTCAGAAAATAGCTCACGAACAAGAGAAGCGGCCAATCAAAGCTGAGAGTGACAAATGGTGAACACTTGGGTTTCTGGAATGGCAAAGAACCCTTACCATGGGCTTGGGTGCCATGAGGGTTCTCTAAGAGACGGGAAGCATCACCAAGTTAAGGGCTCCAGAGAAACTGGCCAATATTTTCAAACTTTAGGATGCCTGAATTTCCGCCCCTAAACCCACTTTTAAGCAACTAACTAAAAGTGACCTGATTTCCATAGGTGCTGAGCACTCCAAACTCCTAGTGAAATCAACAGGAGCTGTGGGTGCTCAGCTCCTCTTCAAATCAGGCCACTTATAAGTTATTTAGGTGCCTAATTTAAGGCATCTAATTTTCAAAATGTAACCAAAGCCTATTTCATGCCGTTACAGGATGAGTTTTGCTAATAGCAGATATCACTGACTAAAAATCCAACACAAACGGTGAATGAATGGGAATGATGTCATCAAAGGATGACATATCCCCTCTGGCTTGGGTAACAAATGAAGTAGCTGCCCATTGGTTCTCAGACACACTGAGGTTATAAAAGGCTGCAGGCTCAGTCAGGGTTAGCATACTACTGTGGTGATTTCAAGAGGTGGCTTAGCCAAGCCACAGCCACACTTTGTCAGGCCAGTCAGAATCAGGCCAGACCAGGAAGAAATCAAAGAAGGCAAAATAAGAGCGAGAAAACCAAGTGAACAGAGCCAGGAACAGAAGGAAAGAGAGTCAGGCAAGCCAAGCAAAGAAAGACACAGGCAAGTGGAGCCAAGCAAGGAAACATCCACTGAAGCCAAGCAAGTCAAGAAAAAAGCTAGGCAGGCCAATTCCTGAGGAAAGACTCAGGTCAACCAAGCAGAGAAAACAAAAGAAAGCCGAGAAAGTCAAGCCAAGTGTTGCTGGAACACTAGAAGTCTGCAACATGTCTGAGACTGAGTCGGAGTCTGAGTCTGAGCACTCTGGTGAGACCTCAACCGCAAAAGACCCTAAGGCCAAAATCACCCGTTCTTCCCGGGCTGGGCTGCAGTTCTCTGTCAGTCGCATAGACAGATTGCTCCGCAAAGGACAATTTGCAGACCGTATTGGAGCTGGAGCCCCAGTATATATGGCCGCGGTGCTTCAATAAGTGACTCATGAGATGGTGGATATTGCTGGGGAAGTCGCTGCACGCAGCAAGAAGCGTCGGATTTCCCCACGCCACTTGCAGCTGGCCATTCACAGCGACTCAGAGCTCAAGAAACTGCTGGGAGGGGTCACCATCTCTCAGGGCGGAGTCCTGCACTTAAATCAGCCTGTGGTTTTACCTTCCAAGAAGAGGAATGGCAGGAGAGCCATCAAGAGAAGGATTGCCCCTGCTCCTGTCCCTGTGAAGTGAGAACAGAGCAAAGGGGAGACTGCCACCCCAGATTTGGGAGAAATGACATTGACTTTAATGCAAGGCTCTTTTCAAATGCATCAGTATGGTCTAATAAAAGCAGTTAAAATGCCTGGTCTTCTTTTGTGAATTAATTTCCTCTTTTACTAGCCTACAATTTTAAGGGATCATTCAGTTGGTCAGGTAGCTGCATTGATAATATGGTATAAAAGCCTAGAAAGATAGAACTCCATCATTTCATTAAGAAATTGACATCAGAAATTGTCTAAATGGTGTCAAGTATCAGAGGGGTAGGCGTGTTAGTCTGGATCTGTAAAAAGCGACAAAGAGTCCTGTGGCACCTTATAGACCAACAGACGTATTGGAGCATAAATGTCTAAATCGTGTAGCTTCCGGGAGGTGATTTCTGTGTTTTTTTCAGGCATTTCCCCAATAGATTGAAGGTTAGGAACATTTTTCCCATAGTGAAGTTGATGTGTATTGCATATTTTGTGAAAACAGAAAAAAGAACAAACTCATGACAGAAAAAATTAATCCATTGCACATGAAGGATAAAGCCTATGGGCCTGGTTTTTCTTTTCCTTTTGTTCTTTTTGTTTTGTTTTGTTATTTTTTAGTTACCCCATTATAAAACCATTGACTCGTTTAGAGTAATATCAGATTTATACAGTATAAGTGATACTAGAATCAGGCTTTCTGAAATTATTAAATACCTGGAGGGGTTCACATAAACTTTGATCACCTTTTTAAAGGGAAAACATTACCCACTTGCCAGCACACAGGTATACAGGGAGACTTACAAGTAAAAGAGAGCCATCTGCAGACCATTGTCCTGGTTAATGGGAGTCATCAAGATTCCAAACCACCATGAATGGCCCACACTTTGCATAATTACAATAGGCCCTCAGAGTTATATTTCATATTTCTAGTTTCAGATACTTGAGTGGTACATTTAGACAAATAGGATGACCACACTCAGTAGATTATAAGCTTTGTAATGATACCTTACAAGAGACCTTTTGCATGAAGCATATTCCAGTTACCTTATATTTAACTCATTAGCAGATTTTCATAAAATCATATAGAGTGCAACATCACCCAATGGATTTGGCCTGATGTGAGGGGTTCTCTGCAGATGCTGTTTTTAAACCGCTCCCAGAAAATAGCTCACGAACAAGAGAAGCGACTAATCAAAGCTGAGAGTGACAAATGGTGAACACTTGGGTTTCTGGAATGGCAAAGAACCCTTACCATGGGCTTGGGTGCCATGAGGGTTCTCTAAGAGACGGGAAGCATCACCAAGTTAAGGGCTCCAGAGAAACTGGCCAATATTTTCAAACTTTAGGATGCCTGAATTTCCGCCCCTAAACCCACTTTTAAGCAACTAACTAAAAGTGACCTGATTTCCATAGGTGCTGAGCACTCCAAACTCCTAGTGAAATCAACAGGAGCTGTGGGTGCTCAGCTTCTATTCAAATCAGGCCACTTATAAGTTATTTAGGTGCCTAATTTAAGGCATCTAATTTTCAAAATGTAACCAAAGCCTATTTCATGCCGTTACAGGATGAGTTTTGCTAATAGCAGATATCACCGACTAAAAATCCAACACAAACGGTGAATGAATGGGAATGATGTCATCAAAGGATGACATATCCCCTCTGGCTTGGGTAACAAATGAAGTAGCTGCCCATTGGTTCTCAGACACACTGAGGTTATAAAAGGCTGCAGGCTCAGTCAGGGTTAGCATACTACTGTGGTGATTTCAAGAGGTGGCTTAGCCAAGCCACAGCCACACTTTGTCAGGCCAGTCAGAATCAGGCCAGACCAGGAAGAAATCAAAGAAGGCAAAATAAGAGCGAGAAAACCAGGTGAACAGAGCCAGGAACAGAAGGAAAGAGAGTCAGGCAAGCCAAGCAAAGAAAGACACAGGCAAGTGGAGCCAAGCAAGGAAACATCCACTGAAGCCAAGCAAGTCAAGAAAAAAGCTAGGCAGGCCAATTCCTGAGGAAAGACTCAGGTCAACCAAGCAGAGAAAACAAAAGAAAGCCGAGAAAGTCAAGCCAAGTGTTGCTGGAACACTAGAAGTCTGCAACATGTCTGAGACTGAGTCGGAGTCTGAGTCTGAGCACTCTGGTGAGACCTCAACCGCAAAAGACCCTAAGGCCAAAATCACCCGTTCTTCCCGGGCTGGGCTGCAGTTCTCTGTCAGTCGCATAGACAGATTGCTCCGCAAAGGACAATTTGCAGACCGTATTGGAGCTGGAGCCCCAGTATATATGGCCGTGGTGCTTCAATAAGTGACTCATGAGATGGTGGATATTGCTGGGGAAGTCGCTGCACGCAGCAAGAAGCGTCGGATTTCCCCACGCCACTTGCAGCTGGCCATTCACAGCAACTCAGAGCTCAAGAAACTGCTGGGAGGGGTCACCATCTCTCAGGGCGGAGTCCTGCACTTAAATCAGCCTGTGGTTTTACCTTCCAAGAAGAGGAATGGCAGGAGAGCCATCAAGAGAAGGATTGCCCCTGCTCCTGTCCCTGTGAAGTGAGAACAGAGCAAAGGGGAGACTGCCACCCCAGATTTGGGAGAAATGACATTGACTTGATTGCAAGGCTCTTTTCAAATGCATCAGTATGGTCTAATAAAAGCAGTTAAAATGCCTGGTCTTCTTTTGTGAATTAATTTCCTCTTTTACTAGCCTACAATTTTAAGGGATCATTCAGTTGGTCAGGTAGCTGCATTGATAATATGGTATAAAAGCCTAGAAAGATAGAACTCCATCATTTCATTAAGAAAATGACATCAGAAATTGTCTAAATGGTGTCAAGTATCAGAGGGGTAGGCGTGTTAGTCTGGATCTGTAAAAAGCGACAAAGAGTCCTGTGGCACCTTATAGACCAACAGACGTATTGGAGCATAAATGTCTAAATCGTGTAGCTTCCGGGAGGTGATTTCTGTGTTTTTTTCAGGCATTTCCCCAATAGATTGAAGGTTAGGAACATTTTTCCCATAGTGAAGTTGATGTGTATTGCATATTTTGTGAAAACAGAAAAAAGAACAAACTCATGACAGAAAAATTTAATCCATTGCACATGAAGAATAAAGCCTATGGGCCTGGTTTTTCTTTTCCTTTTGTTCTTTTTGTTTTGTTTTGTTATTTTTTAGTTACCCCATTATAAAACCATTGACTCGTTTAGAGTAATATCAGATTTATACAGTATAAGTGATACTAGAATCAGGCTTTCTGAAATTATTAAATACCTGGAGGGGTTCACATAAACTTTGATCACCTTTTTAAAGGGAAAACATTACCCACTTGCCAGCACACAGGTATACAGGGAGACTTACAAGTAAAAGAGAGCCATCTGCAGACCATTGTCCTGGTTAATGGGAGTCATCAAGATTCCAAACCACCATGAATGGCCCACACTTTGCATAATTACAATAGGCCCTCAGAGTTATATTTCATATTTCTAGTTTCAGATACTTGAGTGGTACATTTAGACAAATAGGATGACCACACTCAGTAGATTATAAGCTTTGTAATGATACCTTACAAGAGACCTTTTGCATGAAGCATATTCCAGTTACCTTATATTTAACTCATTAGCAGATTTTCATAAAATCATATAGAGTGCAACATCACCCAATGGATTTGGCCTGATGTGAGGGGTTCTCTGCAGATGCTGTTTTTAAACCGCTCCCAGAAAATAGCTCACGAACAAGAGAAGCGACTAATCAAAGCTGAGAGTGACAAATGGTGAACACTTGGGTTTCTGGAATGGCAAAGAACCCTTACCATGGGCTTGGGTGCCATGAGGGTTCTCTAAGAGACGGGAAGCATCACCAAGTTAAGGGCTCCAGAGAAACTGGCCAATATTTTCAAACTTTAGGATGCCTGAATTTCCGCCCCTAAACCCACTTTTAAGCAACTAACTAAAAGTGACCTGATTTCCATAGGTGCTGAGCACTCCAAACTCCTAGTGAAATCAACAGGAGCTGTGGGTGCTCAGCTTCTATTCAAATCAGGCCACTTATAAGTTATTTAGGTGCCTAATTTAAGGCATCTAATTTTCAAAATGTAACCAAAGCCTATTTCATGCCGTTACAGGATGAGTTTTGCTAATAGCAGATATCACCGACTAAAAATCCAACACAAACGGTGAATGAATGGGAATGATGTCATCAAAGGATGACATATCCCCTCTGGCTTGGGTAACAAATGAAGTAGCTGCCCATTGGTTCTCAGACACACTGAGGTTATAAAAGGCTGCAGGCTCAGTCAGGGTTAGCATACTACTGTGGTGATTTCAAGAGGTGGCTTAGCCAAGCCACAGCCACACTTTGTCAGGCCAGTCAGAATCAGGCCAGACCAGGAAGAAATCAAAGAAGGCAAAATAAGAGCGAGAAAACCAGGTGAACAGAGCCAGGAACAGAAGGAAAGAGAGTCAGGCAAGCCAAGCAAAGAAAGACACAGGCAAGTGGAGCCAAGCAAGGAAACATCCACTGAAGCCAAGCAAGTCAAGAAAAAAGCTAGGCAGGCCAATTCCTGAGGAAAGACTCAGGTCAACCAAGCAGAGAAAACAAAAGAAAGCCGAGAAAGTCAAGCCAAGTGTTGCTGGAACACTAGAAGTCTGCAACATGTCTGAGACTGAGTCGGAGTCTGAGTCTGAGCACTCTGGTGAGACCTCAACCGCAAAAGACCCTAAGGCCAAAATCACCCGTTCTTCCCGGGCTGGGCTGCAGTTCTCTGTCAGTCGCATAGACAGATTGCTCCGCAAAGGACAATTTGCAGACCGTATTGGAGCTGGAGCCCCAGTATATATGGCCGCGGTGCTTCAATAAGTGACTCATGAGATGGTGGATATTGCTGGGGAAGTCGCTGCACGCAGCAAGAAGCGTCGGATTTCCCCACGCCACTTGCAGCTGGCCATTCACAGCGACTCAGAGCTCAAGAAACTGCTGGGAGGGGTCACCATCTCTCAGGGCGGAGTCCTGCACTTAAATCAGCCTGTGGTTTTACCTTCCAAGAAGAGGAATGGCAGGAGAGCCATCAAGAGAAGGATTGCCCCTGCTCCTGTCCCTGTGAAGTGAGAACAGAGCAAAGGGGAGACTGCCACCCCAGATTTGGGAGAAATGACATTGACTTGATTGCAAGGCTCTTTTCAAATGCATCAGTATGGTCTAATAAAAGCAGTTAAAATGCCTGGTCTTCTTTTGTGAATTAATTTCCTCTTTTACTAGCCTACAATTTTAAGGGATCATTCAGTTGGTCAGGTAGCTGCATTGATAATATGGTATAAAAGCCTAGAAAGATAGAACTCCATCATTTCATTAAGAAATTGACATCAGAAATTGTCTAAATGGTGTCAAGTATCAGAGGGGTAGGCGTGTTAGTCTGGATCTGTAAAAAGCGACAAAGAGTCCTGTGGCACCTTATAGACCAACAGACGTATTGGAGCATAAATGTCTAAATCGTGTAGCTTCCGGGAGGTGATTTCTGTGTTTTTTTCAGGCATTTCCCCAATAGATTGAAGGTTAGGAACATTTTTCCCATAGTGAAGTTGATGTGTATTGCATATTTTGTGAAAACAGAAAAAAGAACAAACTCATGACAGAAAAAATTAATCCATTGCACATGAAGGATAAAGCCTATGGGCCTGGTTTTTCTTTTCCTTTTGTTCTTTTTGTTTTGTTTTGTTATTTTTTAGTTACCCCATTATAAAACCATTGACTCGTTTAGAGTAATATCAGATTTATACAGTATAAGTGATACTAGAATCAGGCTTTCTGAAATTATTAAATACCTGGAGGGGTTCACATAAACTTTGATCACCTTTTTAAAGGGAAAACATTACCCACTTGCCAGCACACAGGTATACAGGGAGACTTACAAGTAAAAGAGAGCCATCTGCAGACCATTGTCCTGGTTAATGGGAGTCATCAAGATTCCAAACCACCATGAATGGCCCACACTTTGCATAATTACAATAGGCCCTCAGAGTTATATTTCATATTTCTAGTTTCAGATACTTGAGTGGTACATTTAGACAAATAGGATGACCACACTCAGTAGATTATAAGCTTTGTAATGATACCTTACAAGAGACCTTTTGCATGAAGCATATTCCAGTTACCTTATATTTAACTCATTAGCAGATTTTCATAAAATCATATAGAGTGCAACATCACCCAATGGATTTGGCCTGATGTGAGGGGTTCTCTGCAGATGCTGTTTTTAAACCGCTCCCAGAAAATAGCTCACGAACAAGAGAAGCGACTAATCAAAGCTGAGAGTGACAAATGGTGAACACTTGGGTTTCTGGAATGGCAAAGAACCCTTACCATGGGCTTGGGTGCCATGAGGGTTCTCTAAGAGACGGGAAGCATCACCAAGTTAAGGGCTCCAGAGAAACTGGCCAATATTTTCAAACTTTAGGATGCCTGAATTTCCGCCCCTAAACCCACTTTTAAGCAACTAACTAAAAGTGACCTGATTTCCATAGGTGCTGAGCACTCCAAACTCCTAGTGAAATCAACAGGAGCTGTGGGTGCTCAGCTTCTATTCAAATCAGGCCACTTATAAGTTATTTAGGTGCCTAATTTAAGGCATCTAATTTTCAAAATGTAACCAAAGCCTATTTCATGCCGTTACAGGATGAGTTTTGCTAATAGCAGATATCACCGACTAAAAATCCAACACAAACGGTGAATGAATGGGAATGATGTCATCAAAGGATGACATATCCCCTCTGGCTTGGGTAACAAATGAAGTAGCTGCCCATTGGTTCTCAGACACACTGAGGTTATAAAAGGCTGCAGGCTCAGTCAGGGTTAGCATACTACTGTGGTGATTTCAAGAGGTGGCTTAGCCAAGCCACAGCCACACTTTGTCAGGCCAGTCAGAATCAGGCCAGACCAGGAAGAAATCAAAGAAGGCAAAATAAGAGCGAGAAAACCAGGTGAACAGAGCCAGGAACAGAAGGAAAGAGAGTCAGGCAAGCCAAGCAAAGAAAGACACAGGCAAGTGGAGCCAAGCAAGGAAACATCCACTGAAGCCAAGCAAGTCAAGAAAAAAGCTAGGCAGGCCAATTCCTGAGGAAAGACTCAGGTCAACCAAGCAGAGAAAACAAAAGAAAGCCGAGAAAGTCAAGCCAAGTGTTGCTGGAACACTAGAAGTCTGCAACATGTCTGAGACTGAGTCGGAGTCTGAGTCTGAGCACTCTGGTGAGACCTCAACCGCAAAAGACCCTAAGGCCAAAATCACCCGTTCTTCCCGGGCTGGGCTGCAGTTCTCTGTCAGTCGCATAGACAGATTGCTCCGCAAAGGACAATTTGCAGACCGTATTGGAGCTGGAGCCCCAGTATATATGGCCGCGGTGCTTCAATAAGTGACTCATGAGATGGTGGATATTGCTGGGGAAGTCGCTGCACGCAGCAAGAAGCGTCGGATTTCCCCACGCCACTTGCAGCTGGCCATTCACAGCGACTCAGAGCTCAAGAAACTGCTGGGAGGGGTCACCATCTCTCAGGGCGGAGTCCTGCACTTAAATCAGCCTGTGGTTTTACCTTCCAAGAAGAGGAATGGCAGGAGAGCCATCAAGAGAAGGATTGCCCCTGCTCCTGTCCCTGTGAAGTGAGAACAGAGCAAAGGGGAGACTGCCACCCCAGATTTGGGAGAAATGACATTGACTTTAATGCAAGGCTCTTTTCAAATGCATCAGTATGGTCTAATAAAAGCAGTTAAAATGCCTGGTCTTCTTTTGTGAATTAATTTCCTCTTTTACTAGCCTACAATTTTAAGGGATCATTCAGTTGGTCAGGTAGCTGCATTGATAATATGGTATAAAAGCCTAGAAAGATAGAACTCCATCATTTCATTAAGAAATTGACATCAGAAATTGTCTAAATGGTGTCAAGTATCAGAGGGGTAGGCGTGTTAGTCTGGATCTGTAAAAAGCGACAAAGAGTCCTGTGGCACCTTATAGACCAACAGACGTATTGGAGCATAAATGTCTAAATCGTGTAGCTTCCGGGAGGTGATTTCTGTGTTTTTTTCAGGCATTTCCCCAATAGATTGAAGGTTAGGAACATTTTTCCCATAGTGAAGTTGATGTGTATTGCATATTTTGTGAAAACAGAAAAAAGAACAAACTCATGACAGAAAAAATTAATCCATTGCACATGAAGGATAAAGCCTATGGGCCTGGTTTTTCTTTTCCTTTTGTTCTTTTTGTTTTGTTTTGTTATTTTTTAGTTACCCCATTATAAAACCATTGACTCGTTTAGAGTAATATCAGATTTATACAGTATAAGTGATACTAGAATCAGGCTTTCTGAAATTATTAAATACCTGGAGGGGTTCACATAAACTTTGATCACCTTTTTAAAGGGAAAACATTACCCACTTGCCAGCACACAGGTATACAGGGAGACTTACAAGTAAAAGAGAGCCATCTGCAGACCATTGTCCTGGTTAATGGGAGTCATCAAGATTCCAAACCACCATGAATGGCCCACACTTTGCATAATTACAATAGGCCCTCAGAGTTATATTTCATATTTCTAGTTTCAGATACTTGAGTGGTACATTTAGACAAATAGGATGACCACACTCAGTAGATTATAAGCTTTGTAATGATACCTTACAAGAGACCTTTTGCATGAAGCATATTCCAGTTACCTTATATTTAACTCATTAGCAGATTTTCATAAAATCATATAGAGTGCAACATCACCCAATGGATTTGGCCTGATGTGAGGGGTTCTCTGCAGATGCTGTTTTTAAACCGCTCCCAGAAAATAGCTCACGAACAAGAGAAGCGACTAATCAAAGCTGAGAGTGACAAATGGTGAACACTTGGGTTTCTGGAATGGCAAAGAACCCTTACCATGGGCTTGGGTGCCATGAGGGTTCTCTAAGAGACGGGAAGCATCACCAAGTTAAGGGCTCCAGAGAAACTGGCCAATATTTTCAAACTTTAGGATGCCTGAATTTCCGCCCCTAAACCCACTTTTAAGCAACTAACTAAAAGTGACCTGATTTCCATAGGTGCTGAGCACTCCAAACTCCTAGTGAAATCAACAGGAGCTGTGGGTGCTCAGCTTCTATTCAAATCAGGCCACTTATAAGTTATTTAGGTGCCTAATTTAAGGCATCTAATTTTCAAAATGTAACCAAAGCCTATTTCATGCCGTTACAGGATGAGTTTTGCTAATAGCAGATATCACCGACTAAAAATCCAACACAAACGGTGAATGAATGGGAATGATGTCATCAAAGGATGACATATCCCCTCTGGCTTGGGTAACAAATGAAGTAGCTGCCCATTGGTTCTCAGACACACTGAGGTTATAAAAGGCTGCAGGCTCAGTCAGGGTTAGCATACTACTGTGGTGATTTCAAGAGGTGGCTTAGCCAAGCCACAGCCACACTTTGTCAGGCCAGTCAGAATCAGGCCAGACCAGGAAGAAATCAAAGGAGGCAAAATAAGAGCGAGAAAACCAAGTGAACAGAGCCAGGAACAGAAGGAAAGAGAGTCAGGCAAGCCAAGCAAAGAAAGACACAGGCAAGTGGAGCCAAGCAAGGAAAGATCCACTGAAGCCAAGCAAGTCAAGAAAAAAGCTAGGCAGGCCAATTCCTGAGGAAAGACTCAGGTCAACCAAGCAGAGAAAACAAAAGAAAGCCGAGAAAGTCAAGCCAAGTGTTGCTGGAACACTAGAAGTCTGCAACATGTCTGAGACTGAGTCGGAGTCTGAGTCTGAGCACTCTGGTGAGACCTCAACCGCAAAAGACCCTAAGGCCAAAATCACCCGTTCTTCCCGGGCTGGGCTGCAGTTCTCTGTCAGTCGCATAGACAGATTGCTCCGCAAAGGACAATTTGCAGACCGTATTGGAGCTGGAGCCCCAGTATATATGGCCGTGGTGCTTCAATAAGTGACTCATGAGATGGTGGATATTGCTGGGGAAGTCGCTGCACGCAGCAAGAAGCGTCGGATTTCCCCACGCCACTTGCAGCTGGCCATTCACAGCGACTCAGAGCTCAAGAAACTGCTGGGAGGGGTCACCATCTCTCAGGGCGGAGTCCTGCACTTAAATCAGCCTGTGGTTTTACCTTCCAAGAAGAGGAATGGCAGGAGAGCCATCAAGAGAAGGATTGCCCCTGCTCCTGTCCCTGTGAAGTGAGAACAGAGCAAAGGGGAGACTGCCACCCCAGATTTGGGAGAAATGACATTGACTTGATTGCAAGGCTCTTTTCAAATGCATCAGTATGGTCTAATAAAAGCAGTTAAAATGCCTGGTCTTCTTTTGTGAATTAATTTCCTCTTTTACTAGCCTACAATTTTAAGGGATCATTCAGTTGGTCAGGTAGCTGCATTGTTAATATGGTATAAAAGCCTAGAAAGATAGAACTCCATCATTTCATTAAGAAAATGACATCAGAAATTGTCTAAATGGTGTCAAGTATCAGAGGGGTAGGCGTGTTAGTCTGGATCTGTAAAAAGCGACAAAGAGTCCTGTGGCACCTTATAGACCAACAGACGTATTGGAGCATAAATGTCTAAATCGTGTAGCTTCCGGGAGGTGATTTCTGTGTTTTTTTCAGGCATTTCCCCAATAGATTGAAGGTTAGGAACATTTTTCCCATAGTGAAGTTGATGTGTATTGCATATTTTGTGAAAACAGAAAAAAGAACAAACTCATGACAGAAAAATTTAATCCATTGCACATGAAGGATAAAGCCTATGGGCCTGGTTTTTCTTTTCCTTTTGTTCTTTTTGTTTTGTTTTGTTATTTTTTAGTTACCCCATTATAAAACCATTGACTCGTTTAGAGTAATATCAGATTTATACAGTATAAGTGATACTAGAATCAGGCTTTCTGAAATTATTAAATACCTGGAGGGGTTCACATAAACTTTGATCACCTTTTTAAAGGGAAAACATTACCCACTTGCCAGCACACAGGTATACAGGGAGACTTACAAGTAAAAGAGAGCCATCTTCAGACGAATGTCCTGGTTAATGGGAGTCATGAAGATTCCAAACCACCATAAATGGCCCACACTTTGCATAATTACAATAGGCCTTCAGAGTTATATTTCATATTTCTAGTTTCTGATACATGAGTGGTAGATTTATACAATTAGGACTCTCTGATTAAACCCTGTGTATGCATGTTATACTGCACTGCCTCTAATTTCACATCCACACTAAGGACCAAGGACAGCTAAAACGCCATCAAAATCCACTCCAGCAAATCCTTCAAAAGGAGCTTTCAAGTGGACAGCAAGAGCCGCCTTCTGCTCCAGCCAACTGCCCTGCCTGATGTTCCCTGTATGTGAATAACAAAGGCTGTGTCTATGTGCAGCTCAGAGATCCCCAGCCCACTGCCCCTCAGTGTGGGCAGCTCCACCCAGTAATGAACCATTCTTGTATTTGCCTCTTTTTTGTTTTTTCATTAATTCTTTCTTTGTTTCTTTTGTTTTGTTTCATTCTTTTAGGTTTTTTGTTTCATTCTTTATTCACACCTTCATTCCTTCACGTATCGTGTCCCTGTGTTTCCCTCACTGTTCTGAAGGAACTCTTTGTCCTAAGACTCTTCAGTCCAATTCTGCACTCAGAGACGTAGCTTTGTTTTTCAGCTTTAGCATCTCGTAGCTTTAGCTTTAGGATCTCCAAGTGGCACATGAAGCAAACTATTTTTCCCACTGCTGTCTGTCCAGAGCAAGACGTTTGACTCCACTGTAAGTTGTCTCCATGATGGCAACATCCTTTTCAATCATCCTGATCAGAAAAGTAGATGCATTTCCAGTTGAAATCTGTGACAATTGCATCCACTTGAGTTCTATGGTTTTTTTCTTTTCCAGGCAGTGAGGTTTCTCCGGTGCATTAATAGCAATGGATTGTGTCTCCATTGCAGATACAAGCATCTGCCTGGAGGATTTGAGTCATAAGTGAATCTGAATCTGAATTAATGAAGTGGAAAATAGAGGGTAGAGGCAGGTCTGTCCGAAAGGTGTTTGAGAACTGCCACAGTGTTAAATGCAGGATGGGAGTGACTGGGGTTTTATTGTCAGGATTATTTTCCCTTTGTTCTACACAATCCTGAGATACAATATACTTGTGCCCAAAAAGATATCTGGTTTCAGTCTCTCTGCAGACAGTGAATCTGTCCTGCACAGCACCCTTGCTGAAAAGTTTGACCTTCTCCTTTCAGACAGGTCGCTTCCCACCATTGCCCAAGCTCCCTGAATGATAAGAACCAGCCAACTGGGAAATGGGGGAGAGGAGGGTTTAAAACAGGATTACCGATTATAAATATTGGAACAAATCTGTGGCACCCAAGGACTTCCCTGTTGTCACTCTGCTGCACTGCATGGTCCCTCAGGGCTGCACTGTGACTGTGCACAAAGGCCTCAGCTTTTCCTACCCCAAAACCCCAGGCCTCAATGACTGGAGCTAAAGGAGATTCTCCACTAGCTGTTAGCAGTATAGAGCCTACAACTAAGCACTTCTTATTCCATCTAACAATGCCCTGCAGTGCACACATACACTAGACAGTTGAGTACAGTGTTAGTGCTGTTTTATAATGGGGATGATTCACGTTTGCTTCCTGCCCCCATTTAGCCACCTTGTTGTTATAGGAATGAATACAAACCACAACATGCATATGACCAATGAATAATTTACATTGTAGTTCCCACATTGCAGCTGCCATTGTAAGTACACTGGGTTCTCTCCAGCCTAGGGTGGCCATATGTCCCATTTTGGCCAGGACAGTCCCTTTTTTAAGCCCTGTCCTGGCTGCCCTGACTTTTTTTGGCAAAAGTGGGCATTTGTCCCATTTGCTTTTGTAGTGTGGTGCAGGGTGGAGGGGCGATGGTAGCCCTGGACAGGGGGACAGGCAGTGCTCAGGTAGGGGGCAGGCAGGGCACCAGTGAGCAGCGACAGCCTCGCGCGGGGGGCAGGCAGGGCTCCAGTGAGTGGCGACAGCCTCGTGTGTGAGGCAGGCAGGACTTGAGCGAGCAGCGGCCCCAGCCCTGCATGGGGAGAGTGGCTCAGGCAAGCAGCTTGGGCCAGCCCCTTGCAGTGTCCTGTTTTCTGTTTGGGAAATATGGTCACCCTACTCCAGCCACAACCCTGTGGCGCTTGAGTCCCCTGAAGCACTTCCTCCTGCTGAGACACCTGTTGCCCGTTCCTGATAGTAGGACCTCTCCCCAAATGTGATTTGTATTCAATGGACTCAGTTAACACGGTCCAATAATTTGTACTATGGTCCTAGTCAAACAGCTGGAACATTAGATCCCTCACCCTACATGGAACTTACTGTGCTTCATGGCAACACCCTTTCTGTCTCTAGGTGTTTATAGAGCACTGTAGAAGGGCTCGGCCGAGGCTCGTCCCTCTGCGGGGCTGTGGGGTATCCCACCGCCTCGCAATAGTTCGCTATGGGCCCAAGCCCTGGGTCAGGGCGGGCCAGTAAACAAACAGTCAGGAGCTCAGGCCCTTAGGCAGGGTCTGAGCCAATAGTTCAATATGAGCCCAGGCCCTGGGTCATGGCAGGGCAGTAAACAAACAGTAAATGCCACCAGCACTCCCAGCTATCTCTGTGACACCACAGATTTCCTGAGAAAACTACAATGCATTGGTGACCTCCCAGAAAACACCATCCTAGCCACCATGGATGTAGAGGCTCTCTACACAAAAATCCCACACACAGATGGAATACAAGCTGTCAGGAACAGTATCCCTGATGATGACACAGCACAACTTATTGCTGAGCTCTGTGACTTTATCCTCACGCACAATTATTTCAAATTTGGTGACAATATATACCTCCAGACCAGTGGCACCGCTATGGGCACCCGCATGGCCCCACAATATGCCAACATTTTTATGGCTGACCTGGAACAACGCTTCCTCAGCTCTCGTCCACTCATGCCCCTTCTCTACCTACGCTATACTGATGACATCTTCATCATCTGGACCCATGGGAAGGAGACCCTGGAAGAATTCCACCATGATTTGAACAGCTTCCACCCCACCATCAACCTCAGCCTGGACCAATCTACACGGGAGGTCCACTTCCTAGACACCACTGTACAAATAAGCGATGGCCACATTAACACCACCCTATACTGAAAACCCACCGACCGCTACGCCTACCTTCATGCCTCCAGCTTCCACCCCGGTCATACCACACAATCCATCGTCTACAGCCAAGCACTGAGGTACAATCGCATCTGCTCCAACCCCTCAGACAGACCAACACCTACAAGATCTTCACCAAGCATTCTCAAAACTACGATACCCACACAAGGAAATAAAGAAACAAATCAACAGAGCCAGATGTGTACCCAGAAGCCTCCTGCTACAAGACAGGCCCAGAAGAGAAACCAACAGAACTCCACTGGCCATCACCTACAGTCCTCAGCTTAAACCTCTCCAACGCATCATCAGTGATCTACAACCCATCCTGGACAATGATCCCTCACTTTCACAGACCTTGGGAGGCAGGCCAGTCCTCGCCCACAGACAACCTGCCAACCTTAAGCATATTCTCAGCAGCAACCATGCACCGCACCATAACAACTCTAACTCAGGAACCAACCCATGCAACAAACCTCGATGCCAACTCTGCCCAGATATCTACACCAGCAACACCATCACAGGACCTAACCAGATCAGCTACAACATCACCGGCTCATTCACCTGCACGTCCACCAATGTTATATATGCCATCATATGCCAGCAATGCCCCTCTGCTATGTACATTGGCCAAACTGGACAGTCACTACGCAAGAGGATAAATGGACACAAGTCAGATATCAGGAATGGCAATATACAAAAACCTGTAGGAGAACACTTCAACCTCCCTGGCCACACAATAGCAGATGTAAAGGTAGCCATCTTACAGCAAAAAAACTTCAGGACCAGACTCCAAAGAGAAACTGCTGAGCTCCAGTTCATTTGCAAATTTGACACCATCAGATCAGGATTAAACAAAGACTGTGAATGGCTATCCAACTACAGAAGCAATTTCTCCTCCCTTGGTGTTCACACCTCAACTGCTAGCAGAGCACCTCACCCTCCCTGATTGAACTAACCTCGTTATCTCCATACTGATTTATACCTCCCTCTGGAGATTTCCATTACTTGCATTTGAAGAAGTGAGGTTCTTACCCACGAAAGCTTATGCTCCCAATACTTCTGTTAGTCTCAAAGGTGCCACAGGACCCTCTGTTGCTGTTTCCAACACAATGTTTACATATTGTTTTCAAAGCCAATTTATATTCAATCCACATAGCTGCACGCATGAAATTTCAGACAAAAACACAGATGCATAAAAAATCCCAGGCATGCTATTATTTATTGCTTGTATCCCAGAAGTACCTAGAGGCCACAATTGGTGCTCAATGCTGTTCTAATGCAGAGCAAAAAGGCAGTTCCTCCCTAGAAGAACATACATCAAAATTGAAGCTAAGAGGTAACAAGTAATTGTAACATCAATTTAAAAGAATGAGGGATAAACAATGAGGGTAAAAGTAACAAGACCACGAGTTTACAGAGGCCAACTATGTGAACAGATAGACAGTTTTGAGTTGGTTCATGTCTTTAATATAATTAAGTACGATAAATATCAAAAGTTCCTACTGGAGACATCTGCTTAGCTGTAATCAGTTGGCAACTGACCACAGGGATCTGGAAGAAGTTGGTCTTAAGGTGCTATTTGGAGAAGCACAGTGTAATGGATTTATGGATTAGTTTAGAGGGAGTGATCCTGCATAAGAGTCAGAATGGAAGAAAATGGGAAGGTGCTTATGTGACAGGTGAACTAATGGATGATAGGGGCTGACAGCATTGGCAGAGCAGAAGAGGCAGGATTGGATACAAGAGTAGACAAGTGGGGAAGGGTTAGGTTGTGAAAGTCCCATACAGGAGGAACAAAAAGCTTGCATATGACATGTTCTATGGGACTCGAGAAGGGGACTGACATTGTCACTGTGACAGGTCAAAAAGGTGACTTTGCAATATCATTTTGACTAGACAGGAGAGTGAGGTGGGTGCCAGGAAGGTCCGAGGGGATGCAGATAAGCACCGGAGAGAATTTTAGTCATGTAGACTGAGGGAATAGGCCTGATAATGGAAATGCGAGAGAGGAAGAAGTGGCAAGGTTTGGATCCAGCTTGGATACATGGCTCTAGAGAGGGTGAAAAGTCAGAGATGACTCATGATGAGTCTGAGTGACAGGAAGGATGATAGTACTGACAATAGTGACTGAGAATGCAGTGGAGATCTCAAGAGGAATGAAAGGAGCTCAATTTTAACCAAGTTACAATGAAATAAATAGCAAAATATCCACAAGGAGATGATCGACAGACAGGCCAAGATGCAAGACTGTGGAGAGGAATCAGGTCAGGAATGGATCTCCAAACAACTGAATTTGTGTCCAGGTGTCGGTTCATTGCAATCTCACTCCCATTGAAGAAAAGGGAAGTTTTGTCATTTGTTTCAATGGAAGGCGCTTGCTTTCCCATCGCATTGCCGATCAATTTTGCAAGCATGTGCAGGGACTGG
>NW_027053025.1:0-5000 GCF_011386835.1 Chrysemys picta bellii
GCCGCCGCTGCTCGCAGCTGTACCGCTGCCTGGCTGGGCAACCGCTTTTATGGGCCTTTTAATCAGCCAGGCCCCGCCCCCTACTCAGGGCTCAGCGTCGTCCCAGCCCCCAGCCCCTGCCGGCCCCTACAAACAAACACACACACACACACACACACACAAGGACAGATGCAAATACAGGTACCTTCTCCTCCAATGAGAACTCCCTCTCAAACTCCCCTGTTTGCCGCCGCTGCTCGCAGCTGTACCGCTGCCTGGCTGGGCGGCCGCTTTTCTGAGCCCCTTAATGAGCCAGGCCCCGCCCCCTACTCAGGGCTCGGCGTCGTCCCAGCCCCCAGCCCCTGCCGGCCCCTACAAACAAAAACAAACACACACACACACACACAAGGACAGATGCAAATACAGGTACCTTCTCCTCCAATGAGAACTCCCTCTCAGACTCCCCTGTTTGCCGCCGCTGCTCGCAGCTGTACCGCTGGCTGGCTGGGCGGCCGCTTTTCTGGGCCCCTTAATCAGCCAGGCCCCGCCCCCTACTCAGGGCTCGGCGTCGTCCCAGCCCCCAGCCCCTGCCGGCCCCTACAAACAAACACACACACACACACACACACAAGGACAGATGCAAATACAGGTACCTTCTCCTCCAATGAGAACTCCCTCTCAAACTCCCCTGTTTGCCGCCGCTGCTCGCAGCTGTACCGCTGCCTGGCTGGGCGGCCGCTTTTATGGGCCCCTTAATGAGCCAGGCCCCGCCCCCTACTCAGGGCTCGGCATCGTCCCAGCCCCCAGCCCCTGCCGTCCCCTACAAACAAAAACACACACACACACACACACACACACACACACACAAGGACAGATGCAAATACAGGTACCTTCTCCTCCAATGAGAACTCCCTCTCAAACTCCCCTGTTTGCCACCGCTGCTCGCAGCTGTACCGCTGCCTGGCTGGGCAACCGCTTTTATGGGCCTTTTAATCAGCCAGGCCCCGCCCCCTACTCAGGGCTCGGCGTCGTCCCAGCCCCCAGCCCCTGCCGGGCCCTACAAACAAACACACACACACACACAAGGACAGATGCAAATACAGGTACCTTCTCCTCCAATGAGAACTCCCTCTCAAACTCCCCTGTTTGCCACTGCTGCTCGCAGCTGTACCGCTGCCTGGCTGGGCGGAAGCTTTTATGGGCCCCTTAATCAGCCAGGCCCCGCCCCCTATTCAGGGCTCGGCGTCGTCCCAGCCCCCAGCCCCTGCCGGCCCCTACAAACAAACAAACACACACACACAAGGACAGATGCAAATACAGGTACCTTCTCCTCCAATGAGAACTCCCTCTCAAACTCCCCTGTTTGCCACCGCTGCTCGCAGCTGTACGGCTGCCTGGCTGGGCAGAAGCTTTTATGGGCCCCTTAAACAGCCAGGCCCCGCCCCCTATTCAGGGCTCGGCGTCGTCCCAGCCCCCAGCCCCTGCCGGCCCCTACAAACAAACACACACACACACACACACAAGGACAGATGCAAATACAGGTACCTTCTCCTCCAATGAGAACTCCCTCTCAAACTCCCCTGTTTTCCGCCGCTGCTCGCAGCTGTACCGCTGTCTGGCTGGGCGGCCGCTTTTCTGGGCCCCTTAATCAGCTAGGCCCCGCCCCCTACTCAGGGCTCGGCGTCGTCCCAGCCTCCAGCCCCTGCCGGCCCCTACAAACAAACACACACACACACACACACACACACACAAGGACAGATGCAAATAAAGGTACCTTCTCCTCCAATGAGAACTCCCTCTCAAACTCCCCTGTTTGCCGCCGCTACTCGCAGCTGTACCGCTCGCTGGCTGGGCGGCCGCTTTTATGGGCCCCTTAATCAGCCAGGCCCCGCCCCCTACTCAGGGCTCGGCGTCGTCCCAGCCCCCAGCCCCTGCCGGCCCCTACAAACAAACACACACACACACACACACACAAGTACAGATGCAAATACAGGTACCTTCTCCTCCAATGAGAACTCCCTCTCAAACTCCCCTCTTTTCCGCCGCTTCTCGCAGCTGTACCGCTCCCTGGCTGGGAGACCGCTTTTATGGGCCCCTTAATCAGCCAGGCCCCGCCCCCTACTCAGGGCTCGGCGTCGTCCCAGCCCCCAGCCCCTGCCGGCCCCTACAAACAAACAAACACACACACACACACACTCACACACACACACAAGGACAGATGCAAATACAGGTACCTTCTCCTCCAATGAGAACTCCCTCTCAAGCTCCCCTGTTTGCCGCCGCTGCTCGCAGCTGTACCGCTGCCTGGCTGGGCGGCCGCTTTTATGGGCCCCTTAATCAGCCAGACCCCGCCCCCTACTCAGGGCTCGGCGTCGTCCCAGCCCCCAGCCCCTGCCGGCCCCTACAAACAAACACACACACACAAGGACAGATGCAAATACAGGTACCTTCTCCTCCAATGAGAACTCCCTCTCAAACTCCCCTGTTTGCCTCCGCTGCTCGCAGCTGTACCGCTCGCTGGCTGGGCGGCCGCTTTTCTGGGCCCCTTAATCAGCCAGGCCCCGCCCCCTACTCAGGGCTCGGCGTCGTCCCAGCCCCCAGCCCCTGCCGGCCCCTACAAACAAACACACACACACACACACACACACACAAGGACAGATGCAAATACAGGTACCTTCTCCTCCAATGAGAACTCCCTCTCAAACTCCCTTGTTTTCCGCCGCTGCTCGCAGCTGTACCGCTGCCTGGCTGGGCGGAAGCTTTTATGGGCCCCTTAATCAGCCAGGCCCCGCCCCCTATTCAGGGCTCGGCGTCGTCCCAGCCCCCAGCCCCTGCCGGCCCCTACAAACAAACACACACACACACACAAGGACAGATGCAAATACAGGTACCTTCTCCTCCAATGAGACCTCCCTCTCAAACTCCCCTGTTTGCCGCCGCTGCTCGCAGCTGTACCGCTGCCTGGCTGGGCGGCCGCTTTTCTGGGCCCCTTAATCAGCCAGGCCCCGCCCCCTACTCAGGGCTCGTTGTCGTCCCAGCCCCCAGCCCCTGCCGGCCCCTACAAACAAACACACACACACACACACACACAAGGACAGATGCAAATACAGGTACCTTCTCCTCCAATGAGAACTCCCTCTCAAACTCCCCTGTTTGCCGCCGCTGCTCGCAGCTGTACCGCTGGCTGGCTGGGCAGCCGCTTTTCTGGGCCCCTTAATCAGCCAGGCCCCGCCCCCTACTCAGGGCTCGGCGTCGTCCCAGCCCCCAGCCCCTGCCGGCCCCTACAAACAAACACACACACACACACACACACACACACACACACACACACGGACAGATGCAAATACAGGTACCTTCTCCTCCAATGAGAACTCCCTCTCAAGCTCCCCTGTTTGCCGCCGCTGCTCGCAGCTGTACCGCTCCCTGGCTGGGCGGCCGCTTTTATGGGCCCCTTAATCAGCCAGGCCCCGCCCCCTACTCAGGGCTCGGCGTCGTCCCAGCCCCCAGCCCCTGCCGGCCCCTACAAACAAACACACACACACACAAGGACAGATGCAAATACAGGTACCTTCTACTCCAATGAGAACTCCCTCTCAAACTCCCCTGTTTGCCGCCGCTGCTCGCAGCTGTACCGCTGCCTGGCTGGGCGGCCGCTTTAATGGGCCCCTTAATCAGCCAGGCCCCGCCCCCTACTCAGGGCTCGGCGACGTCCCAGCCCCCAGCCCCTGCCGGCCCCTACAAACAAACACACAAACACACACACACACACAAGGACAGATGCAAATACAGATACCTTCTCCTCCAATGAGAACTCCCTCTCAAACTCCCCTGTTTGCCGCCGCTGCTCGCAGCTGTACCGCTGGTTGGCTGGGCGGCCGCTTTTCTGGGCCCCTTAATCAGCCAGGCCCCGCCCCCTACTCAGGGCTCGGCGTCGTCCCAGCCCCCAGCCCCTGCCGGCCCCTACAAACAAACACACACACACACACACACACACACACACACAAGGACAGATGCAAATACAGGTACCTTCTCCTCCAATGAGAACTCGCTCTCAAACTCCCCTGTTTGCCGCCCCTGCTCGCAGCTGTACCGCTGCCTGGCTGGGCAACCGCTTTTCTGGGCCCTTTAATCAGCCAGGCCCCGCCCCCTATTCAGGGCTCGGCGTCGTCCCACCCCCAGCCCCTGCCGGCCCCTACAAACAAACACACACACACACACACACACACACACAAGGACAGATGCAAATACAGGTACCTTCTCCTCCAATGAGAACTCCCTCTCAAACTCCCCTGTTTGCCGCCGCTGCTCGCAGCTGTACCGCTGCCTGGCTGGGCGGCCGCTTTTCTGGGCCCCTTAATCAGCCAGGCCCCGCCCCCTACTCAGGGCTCGGCGTCGTCCCAGCCCCCAGCCCCTCCCGGCCCCTACGAACAAACACACACACACACACACACACACAAGGACAGATGCAAATACAGGTACCTTCTCCTCCAATGAGAACTCCCTCTCAAGCTCCCCTGTTTTCCGCCGCTGCTCGCAGCTGTACCGCTGCATGGCTGGGCGGCCGCTTTTATGGGTCCCTTAATCAGCCAGGCCCCGCCCCCTACTCAGGGCTCGGCGTCGTCCCAGCCCCCAGCCCCTGCCGGCCCCTACAAACAAACACACACACACACACACACACACACACACAAGGACAGATGCAAATACAGGTACCTTCTCCTCCAATGAGAACTCCCTCTCAAACTCCCCTGTTTGCCTCCGCTGCTCGCAGCTGTACCGCTCGCTGGCTTGGCGGCCGCTTTTCTGGGCCCCTTAATCAGCCAGGCCCCGCCCCCTACTCAGGGCTCGGCGTCGTCCCAGCCCCCAGCCCCTGCCGGCCCCTACAAACACACACACACACACACACACACACAAGGACAGATGCAAATACAGGTACCTTCTCCTCCAATGAGAACTCCCTCTCAAGCTCCCCTGTTTGCCGCCGCTGCTCGCAGCTGTACCGCTCCCTGGCTGGGCGGCCGCTT
>NW_027053025.1:15000-20000 GCF_011386835.1 Chrysemys picta bellii
ACTCCCCTGTTTTCCGCCGCTGCTCGCAGCTGTACCACTGCCTGGCTGGGCGGAATCTTTTATGGGCCCCTTAATCAGCCAGGCCCCGCCCCCTATTCAGGGCTCGGCGTCGTCCCAGCCCCCAGCCCCTGCCGGCCCCTACAAACAAACACACACACACACACACACACACACAAGGACAGATGCAAATACAGGTACCTTCTCCTCCAATGAGACCTCCCTCTCAAACTCCCCTGTTTGCCGCCGCTGCTCGCAGCTGTACCGCTGCCTGGCTGGGCGGCCGCTTTTCTGGGCCTTTTAATCAGCCAGGCCCCGCCCCCTACTCAGGGCTCGGCGTCGTCCCAGCCCCCAGCCCCTGCCGGCCCCTACAAACAAACACACACACACACACACAAGGACAGATGCAAATACAGGTACCTTCTCCTCCAATGAGAACTCCCTCTCAAACTCCCCTGTTTGCAGCCGCTGCTCGCAGCTGTACCGCTGCCTGGCTGAGCAACCGCTTTTCTGGGCCCCTTAATCAGCCAGGCCCCGCCCCCTACTCAGGGCTCGGCGTCGTCCCAGCCCCCAGCCCCTGCCGGCCCCTACAAACAAACACACACACACACACAAGGACAGATGCAAATACAGGTACCTTCTCCTCCAATGAGAACTCCCTCTCAAACTCCCCTGTTTGCCGCCGCTGCTCGCAGCTATACCGCTGCCTGGCTGGGCAACCGCTTTTATGGGCCCCTTAATCAGCCAGGCCCCGCCCCCTACTCAGGGATCGGCCTCGTCCCAGCCCCCAGCCCCTGCCGGCCCCTACAAACAAACACACACACACACAAGGACAGATCCAAATACAGGTACCTTCTCCTCCAATGAGAACTCCCTCTCAAACTCCCCTGTTTGCCGCCGCTGCTCGTAGCTGTACCGCTGCCTGGCTGGGCGGCCGCTTTTCTGAGCCCCTTAATGAGCCAGGCCCCGCCCCCTACTCAGGGCTCGGCGTCGTCCCAGCCCCCAGCCCCTGCCGGCCCCTACAAACAAACACACACACACACACACACACACAAGGACAGATGCAAATACAGGTACCTTCTCCTCCAATGAGAACTCCCTCTCAAACTCCCCTGTTTGCCGCCGCTGCTCGCAGCTGTACCGCTGCCTGGCTGGGCAACCGCTTTTCTGGGTCCCTTAATCAGCCAGGCCCCGCCCCCTACTCAGGGCTCAGCGTCGTCCCAGCCCCCAGCCCCTGCCGGCCCCTACAAACAAACACACACACACACACAAGGACAGATGCAAATACAGGTACCTTCTCCTCCAATGAGAACTCCCTCTCAAACTCCCCTGTTTGCCGCCGCTGCTCGCAGCTATACCGCTGCCTGGCTGGGCAACCGCTTTTATGGGCCCCTTAATCAGCCAGGCCCCGCCTCCTACTCAGGGCTCGGCCTCGTCCCAGCCCCCAGCCCCTACCGGCCCCTACAAACAAACACACACACACACACACAGGGACAGATGCAAATACAGGTACCTTCTCCTCCAATGAGAACTCCCTCTCAAACTCCCCTGTTTGCCGCCGCTGCTCGCAGCTGTACCGCTCCCTGTCTGGGCGGCCGCTTTTATGGGCCCCTTAATCAGCCAGGCCCCGCCCCCTACTCAGGGCTCGGCGTCGTCCCAGCCCCCAGCCCCTGCCGGCCCCTACAAACAAACACACACACACAAGGACAGATGCAAATACAGGTACCTTCTCCTCCAATGAGAACTCCCTCTCAAACTCCCCTGTTTGCCACCGCTGCTCGCAGCTGTACCGCTGCCTGGCTGGGCGGAAGCTTTTATGGGCCCCTTAATCAGCCAGGCCCCGCCCCCTATTCAGGGCTCGGCGTCGTCCCAGCCCCCAGCCCCTGCCGGCCCCTACAAACAAACAAACACACACACACAAGGTCAGATGCAAATACAGGTACCTTCTCCTCCAATGAGAACTCCCGCTCAAACTCCCCTGTTTGCCACCGCTGCTCGCAGCTGTACCGCTGCCTGGCTGGGCGGAAGCTTTTATGGGCCCCTTAATCAGCCAGGCCCCGCCCCCTACTCAGGGCTCGGCGTCGTCCCAGCCCCTGCCGGCCCCTACAAACAAACACACACACACACACACACACACACAAGGACAGATGCAAATACAGGTACCTTCTCCTCCAAAGAGACCTCCCTCTCAAACTCCCCTGTTTGCCGCCGCTGCTCGCAGCTGTACCGCTGCCTGGCTGGGCGGCCGCTTTTCTGGGCCCCTTAATCAGGCAGGCCCCGCCCCCTACTCAGGGCTCGGCGTCGTCCCAGCCTCCAGCCCCTGCCGGCCCCTACAAACAAACACACACACACACACACACACACACACAAGGACAGATGCAAATACAGGTACCTTCTCCTCCAATGAGAACTCCCTCTCAAACTCCCCTGTTTGCCGCCGCTGCTCGCAGCTGTACCGCTCCCTGGCTGGGAGGCCGCTTTTATGGGCCCCTTAATCAGCCAGGCCCTGCCCCCTACTCAGGGCTCGGCGTCGTCCCAGCCCCCAGCCCCTGCCGGCCCCTACAAACAAACACACACACACAAACACACACACACACACACAAGGACAGATGCAAATACAGGTACCGTCTCCTCCAATGAGAAATCCCTCTCAAACTCCCCTGTTTGCCGCCGCTGCTCGCAGCTGTACCGCTGCCTGGCTGGGCCGCCGCTTTTATGGGCCCCTTAATCAGCCAGGCCCCGCCCCCTACTCAGGGCTCGGCGTCGTCGCAGCCCCCAGCCCCTGCCGGCCCCTACAAACAAACACACACACAAAAGGACAGATGCAAATACAGGTACCTTCTCCTCCAATGAGAACTCCCTCTCAAACTCCCCTGTTTGCCGCCGCTGCTCGCAGCTGTACCGCTCCCTGGCTGGGCGGCCGCTTTTATGGGCCCCTTAATCAGCCAGGCCCCGCCCCCTACTCAGGGCTCGGCGTCGTCCCAGCCCCCAGCCCCTGCCGGCCCCTACAAACAAACAAACACACACAAGGACAGATGCAAATACAGGTACCTTCTCCTCCAATGAGAACTCCCTCTCAAACTCCCCTGTTTGCCACCGCTGCTCGCAGCTGTACCGCTGCCTGGCTGGGCGGAAGCTTTTATGGGCCCCTTAATCAGCCAGGCCCCGCCCCCTACTCAGGGCTCGGCGTCGTCCCAGCCCCCAGCCCCTGCCGGCCCCTACAAACAAACACACACACACACAAGGACAGATGCAAATACAGGTACCTTCTCTTCCAATGAGAACTCCCTCTCAAACTCCCCTGTTTGCCGTCGCTGCTCGCAGCTTTACCGCTGCCTGGCTGGGAGGCCGCTTTTATGGGACCCTTAATCAGCCAGGCCCCGCCCCCTACTCAGGGCTCGGCGTCGTCCCAGCCCCCAGCCCCTGCCGGCCCCTACAAACAAACACACACACACAAACACACAAACACACACACAAGGACAGATGCAAATACAGGTACCTTCTCCTCCAATGAGAACTCCCTCTCAAACTCCCCCGTTTGCCGCCGCTGCTCGCAGCTGTACCGCTGCCTGGCTGGGCCGCCGCTTTTATGGGCCCCTTAATCAGCAAGGCCCCGCCCCCTACTCAGGGCTCGGCGTCGTCCCAGCCCCCAGCCCCTGCCGGCCCCTACAAACAAACACACACACACACACATACACACACAAGGCCAGATGCAAATACAGGTACCTTCTCCTCCAATGAGAACTCCCTCTCAAACTCCCCTGTTTGCCGCCGCTACTCGCAGCTATACCGCTGCCTGGCTGGGCAACCGCTTTTATGGGCCCCTTAATCAGCCAGGCCCCGCCCCCTACTCAGGGCTCGGCGTCGTCCCAGCCCCCAGCCCCTGCCGGCCCCTACAAACAAACACACACACACACACACACAAGGCCAGATGCAAATACAGGTACCTTCTCCTCCAATGAGACCTCCCTCTCAAACTCCCCTGTTTGCCGCCGCTGCTCGCAGCTGTACCGCTGCCTGGCTGGGCGGCCGCTTTTCTGGGCCCCTTAATCAGCCAGGCCCCGCCCCCTACTCAGGGCTCGGCGTCGTCCCAGCTCCCAGCCCCTGCCGGCCCCTACAAACAAACACACACACACACACACACACACACACACACACACAAGGACAGATGCAAATACAGGTACCTTCTCCTCCAATGAGAACTCCCTCTCAAACTCCCCTGTTTGCCGCCGCTGCTCGCAGCTGTACCGCTGCCTGGCTGGGCAACCGCTTTTATGGGCCTTTTAATCAGCCAGGCCCCGCCCCCTACTCAGGGCTCGGCGTCGTCCCAGCCCCCAGCCCCTGCCGGCCCCTACAAACAAACACACAAACACACACACACACAAAAGGACAGATGCAAATACAGGTACCTTCTCCTCCAATGAGAACTCCCTCTCAAGCTCCCCTGTTTGCCGCCGCTGCTCGCAGCTGTACCGCTGGCTGGCTGGGCGGCCGCTTTTATGGGCCCCTTAATCAGCCAGGCCCCGCCCCCTACTCAGGGCTCGGCGTCGTCCCAGCCCCCAGCCCCTGCCGGCCCCTACAAACAAACACACACACACACACACACAACGACAGATGCAAATACAGGTACCTTCTCCTCCAATGAGAACTCCCTCTCAAACTCCCCTGTTTGCCGCCGCTGCTCGCAGCTGTACCGCTGCCTGGCTGGGCGGCCGCTTTTATGGGCCCCTTAATCAGCCAGGCCCCGCCCCCTACTCAGGGCTCGGCGTCGTCCCAGCCCCCAGCCCCTGCCGGCCCCTACAAACAAACACACACACACAAACACACACACACACACACACACACAAGGACAGATGCAAATACAGGTACCTTCTCCTCCAATGAGAACTCCCTCTCAAACTCCCCTGTTTGCCGCCGCTGCTCGCAGCTGTACCGCTGCCTGGCTGGGCGGCCGCTTTTCTGGGCCCCTTAATGAGCCAGGCCCCGCCCCCTACTCAGGGCTC
>NW_027053025.1:40000-42500 GCF_011386835.1 Chrysemys picta bellii
CCCGCCCCCTACTCAGGGCTCGGCGTCGTCCCAGCCCCCAGCCCCTGCCGGCCCCTACAAACAAACACACACACACACACACACACACACACACACACACACACACAAGGACAGATGCAAATACAGGTACCTTCTCCTCCAATGAGACCTCCCTCTCAAACTCCCCTGTTTGCCGCCGCTGCTCGCAGCTGTACCGCTGCCTGGCTGGGCGGCCGCTTTTCTGGGCCCCTTAATCAGGCAGGCCCCGCCCCCTACTCAGGGCTCGGCGTCGTCCCAGCCTCCAGCCCCTGCCGGCCCCTACAAACAAACACACACACACACACACACACACACACACACACACACACACACGGACAGATGCAAATACAGGTACCTTCTCCTCCAATGAGAACTCCCTCTCAAACTCCCCTGTTTGCCGCCGCTGCTCGCAGCTGTACCGCTCCCTGGCTGGGAGGCCGCTTTTATGGGCCCCTTAATCAGCCAGGCCCTGCCCCCTACTCAGGGCTTGGCGTCGTCCCAGCCCCCAGCCCCTGCCGGCCCCTACAAACAAACACACACACACAAACACAAGGACAGATGCAAATACAGGTACCTTCTCCTCCAATGAGAACTCCCTTTCAAACTCCCCTGTTTGCCGCCGCTGCTCGCAGCTGTACCGCTGCCTGGCTGGGCGGCCGCTTTTATGGGCCCCTTAATCAGCCAGACCCCGCCCCCTACTCAGGGCTCGGCGTCGTCCCAGCCCCCAGCCCCTGCCGGCCCCTACATACAAACACACACACACAAACACACACACACAAGGACAGATGCAAATACAGGTACCTTCTCCTCCAATGAGAACTCCCTCTCAAACTCCCCTGTTTGCCGCCGCTGCTCGCAGCTGTACCGCTGCCTGGCTGGGCAACCGCTTTTATGGGCCTTTTAATCAGCCAGACCCCGCCCCCTACTCAGGGCTCGGCGTCGTCCCAGCCCCCAGCCCCTGCCGGCCCCTACAAACAAACACACACACACACACAAGGACAGATGCAAATACAGGTACCTTTTCCTCCAATGAGAACTCCCTCTCAAACTCCCCTGTTTGCCACCGCTGCTCGCAGCTGTACCGCTGCCTGGCTGGGCGGAAGCTTTTATGGGCCCCTTAATCAGCCAGGCCCCGCCCCCTACTCAGGGCTCGGCGTCGTCCCAGCCCCCAGCCCCTGCCGGCCCCTACAAACAAACACACACACACACACACACACACACACACACACACACACACACAAGGACAGATGCAAATACAGGTACCTTCTCCTCCAATGAGACCTCCCTCTCAAACTCCCCTGTTTGCCGCCGCTGCTCGCAGCTGTACCGCTGCCTGGCTGGGCGGCCGCTTTTCTGGGCCCCTTAATCAGGCAGGCCCCGCCCCCTACTCAGGGCTCGGCGTCGTCCCAGCCTCCAGCCCCTGCCGGCCCCTACAAACAAACACACACACACACACACACACACACACACACACACACACACACACACGGACAGATGCAAATACAGGTACCTTCTCCTCCAATGAGAACTCCCTCTCAAACTCCCCTGTTTGCCGCCGCTGCTCGCAGCTGTACCGCTCCCTGGCTGGGAGGCCGCTTTTATGGGCCCCTTAATCAGCCAGGCCCTGCCCCCTACTCAGGGCTTGGCGTCGTCCCAGCCCCCAGCCCCTGCCGGCCCCTACAAACAAACACACACACACAAACACAAGGACAGATGCAAATACAGGTACCTTCTCCTCCAATGAGAACTCCCTTTCAAACTCCCCTGTTTGCCGCCGCTGCTCGCAGCTGTACCGCTGCCTGGCTGGGCGGCCGCTTTTATGGGCCCCTTAATCAGCCAGGCCCCGCCCCCAGCCCCTGCCGGCCCCTACATACAAACACACACACACAAACACACACACACAAGGACAGATGCAAATACAGGTACCTTCTCCTCCAATGAGAACTCCCTCTCAAACTCCCCTGTTTGCCACCGCTGCTCGCAGCTGTACCGCTGCCTGGCTGGGCGGAAGCTTTTATGGGCCCCTTAATCAGCCAGGCCCCGCCCCCTACTCAGGGCTCGGCGTCGTCCCAGCCCCCAGCCCCTGCCGGCCCCTACAAACAAACACACACACACACACACACAAGGACAGATGCAAATACAGGTACCTTCTCCTCCAATGAGAACTCCCTCTCAAACTCCCCTGTTTGCCACCGCTGCTCGCAGCTGTACCGCTGCCTGGCTGGGCGGAAGCTTTTATGGGCCCCTTAATCAGCCAGGCCCCGCCCCCTATTCAGGGCTCGGCGTCGTCCCAGCCCCCAGCCCCTGCCGGCCCCTACAAACAAACAAACACACACACACAAGGACAGATGCAAATACAGGTACCTTCTCCTCCAATGAGAACTCCCTCTCAAACTCCCCTGTTTGCCACCGCTGCTCGCAGCTGTACCGCTGCCTGGCTGGGCGGAAGCTTTTATGGACCCCTTAATCAGCCAGGCCCCGC
>NW_027053025.1:65000-72173 GCF_011386835.1 Chrysemys picta bellii
CCCCTTAATCAGCCAGGCCCCGCCCCCTACTCAGGGCTCGGCGTCGTCCCAGCCCCCAGCCCCTGCCGGCCCCTACAAACAAACACACACACACACACACACAAGGACAGATGCAAATACAGGTACCTTCTCCTCCAATGAAAACTCCCTCTCAAACTCCCCTGTTTGCCACCGCTGCTCGCAGCTGTACCGCTGCCTGGCTGGGCGGCCGCTTTTCTGGGCCCCTTAATCAGCCAGGCCCCGCCCCCTACTCAGGGCTCGGCGTCGTCCCAGCCCCCAGCCCCTGTCGGCCCCTACAAACAAACACACACACACACACACAAGGACAGATGCAAATACAGGTACCTTCTCCTCCAATGAGAACTCCCTCTCAAACTCCCCTGTTTGCCGCCGCTGCTCGCAGCTGTACCGCTGCCTGGCTGGGCAACCGCTTTTCTGGGCCCCTTAATCAGCCAGGCCCCGCCCCCTACTCAGGGCTCGGCGTCGTCCCAGCCCCCAGCCCCTGCCGGCCCCTAAAAACAAACACACACACACACACACACACACATACACACACACACACACAAGGACAGATGCAAATACAGGTACCTTCTCCTCCAATGAGAACTCCCTCTCAAACTCCCCTGTTTGCCGCCGCTGCTCGCAGCTGTACCGCTGCCTGGCTGGGCGGCCGCTTTTCTGGGCCCCTTAATCAGCCAGGCCCCGCCCCCTACTCAGGGCTCGGCGTCGTCCCAGCCTCCAGCCCCTGCCGGCCCCTACAAACAAACACACACACACACACACACACACACACAAGGACAGATGCAAATACAGGTACCTTCTCCTCCAATGAGAACTCCCTCTCAAACTCCCCTGTTTGCCGCCGCTGCTCGCAGCTGTACCGCTGCCTGGCTGGGCGGCCGCTTTTATGGGCCCCTTAATCAGCCAGGCCCCGCCCGCTACTCAGGGCTTGGCGTCGTCCCAGCCCCCAGCTCCTGCCGGCCCCTACAAACAAACACACACACAAAAGGACAGATGCAAATAGAGGTACCTTCTCCTCCAATGAGAACTCCCTCTCAAACTCCCCTGTTTGCCGCCGCTGCTCGCAGCTGTACCGCTCCCTGGCTGGGCGGCCGCTTTTATGGGCCCCTTAATCAGCCAGGCCCCGCCCCCTACTCAGGGCTCGGGGTCGTCCCAGCCCCCAGCCCCTGCCGGCCCCTACAAACAAACAAACACACACACACACACACACACACAAGGACAGATGCAAATACAGGTACCTTCTCCTCCAATGAGAACTCCCTCTCAAACTCCCCTGTTTGCCACCGCTGCTCGCAGCTGTACCGCTGCCTGGCTGGGCGGAAGTTTTTATGGGCCCCTTAATCAGCCAGGCCCCGCCCCCTACTCAGGGCTCCGCGTCGTCCCAGCCCCCAGCCCCTGCCGGCCCCTACAAACAAACACACACACACACACACACACACACACACACACACAAGGACAGATGCAAATACAGGTACCTTCTCCTCCAATGAGAACTCCCTCTCAAACTCCCCTGTTTGCCGCCGCTACTCGCAGCTATACCGCTGCCTGGCTGGGCAACCGCTTTTCTGGGCCCCTTAATCAGCCAGGCCCCGCCCCCTACTCAAGGCTCGGCGTCGTCCCAGCCCCCAGCCCCTGCCGGCCCCTAAAAACAAACACACACACACACACACACACACATACACACACACACACACAAGGACAGATGCAAATACAGGTACCTTCTCCTCCAATGAGAACTCCCTCTCAAACTCCCCTGTTTGCCACCGCTGCTCGCAGCTGTACCGCTGCCTGGCTGGGCGGAAGTTTTTATGGGCCCCTTAATCAGCCAGGCCCCGCCCCCTACTCAGGGCTCCGCGTCGTCCCAGCCCCCAGCCCCTGCCGGCCCCTACAAACAAACACACACACACACACACACACACACACACACACAAGGACAGATGCAAATACAGGTACCTTCTCCTCCAATGAGAACTCCCTCTCAAACTCCCCTGTTTGCCGCCGCTGCTCGCAGCTGTACCGCTGCCTGGCTGGGCGGCCGCTTTTATGGGCCCCTTAATCAGCCAGGCCCCGCCCGCTACTCAGGGCTTGGCGTCGTCCCAGCCCCCAGCTCCTGCCGGCCCCTACAAACAAACACACACACAAAAGGACAGATGCAAATAGAGGTACCTTCTCCTCCAATGAGAACTCCCTCTCAAACTCCCCTGTTTGCCGCCGCTGCTCGCAGCTGTACCGCTGCCTGGCTGGGCGGCCGCTTTTATGGGCCCCTTAATCAGCCAGGCCCCGTCCCCTACTCAGGGCTCGGCGTCGTCCCAGCCCCCAGCCCCTGCCGGCCCCTACAAACAAACACACACACACACACACACACACACAAGGACAGATGCAAATACAGGTACCTTCTCCTCCAATGAGAACTCCCTCTCAAACTCCCCTGTTTGCCGCCGAGGCTCGCAGCTGTACCGCTGCCTGGCTGGGCAACCGCTTTTATGGGCCCCTTAATCAGCCAGGCCCCGCCCCCTACTCAGGGCTCGGCGTCGTCCCAGCCCCCCAGCCCCTGCCGGCCCCTACAAACAAACACACACACACACACACACACACACACACACACACAAGGACAGATGCAAATACAGGTACCTTCTCCTCCAATGAGACCTCCGTCTCAAACTCCCCTGTTTGCCGCCGCTGCTCGCAGCTGTACCGCTGCCTGGCTGGGCGGCCGCTTTTCTGGGCCCCTTAATCAGGCAGGCCCCGCCCCCTACTCAGGGCTCGGCGTCGTCCCAGCCTCCATCCCCTGCCGGCCCCTACAAACAAACACACACACACACACACACACACACACACACACACACACACACACACACACACACAAGGACAGATGCAAATACAGGTACCTTCTCCTCCAATGAGAACTCCCTCTCAAACTCCCCTGTTTTCCGCCGCTTCTCGCAGCTGTACCGCTCCCTGGCTGGGAGGCCGCTTTTATGGGCCCCTTAATCAGCCAGGCCCTGCCCCCTACTCAGGGCTCGGCGTCGTCCCAGCCCCCAGCCCCTGCCGGCCCCTACAAACAAACACACACACACAAACACACACACACACACACAAGGACAGATGCAAATACAGGTACCGTCTCCTCCAATGAGAACTCCCTCTCAAACTCCCCTGTTTGCCACCGCTGCTCGCAGCTGTACCGCTGCCTGGCTGGGCGGAAGCTTTTATGTGCCCCTTAATCAGCCAGGCCCCGCCCCCTACTCAGGGCTCGGCGTCGTCCCAGCCCCCAGCCCCTGCCGGCCCCTACAAACAAACACACACACACAAGGACAGATGCAAATACAGGTACCTTCTCATCCAATGAGAACTCCCTCTCAAACTCCCCTGTTTGCCGTCGCTGCTCGCAGCTTTACCGCTGCCTGGCTGGGCGGCCGCTTTTATGGGCCCCTTAATCAGCCAGGCCCCGCCCCCTACTCAGGGCTCGGCGTCGTCCCAGCCCCCAGCCCCTGCCGGCCCCTACAAACAAACACACACACACACACACACACACACACAAGGACAGATGCAAATACAGGTACCTTCTCCTCCAATGAGAACTCCCTCTCAAACTCCCCTGTTTGCCGCCGCTGCTCGCAGCTGTACCGCTGCCTGGCTGGGCAACCGCTTTTCTGGGCCCCTTAATCAGCCAGGCCCCGCCCCCTACTCAGGGCTCGGCGTCGTCCCAGCCCCCAGCCCCTGCCGGCCCCTACAAACAAACACACACACACACACACACACACATACACACACACACACACACACAAGGACAGATGCAAATACAGGTACCTTCTCCTCCAATGAGAACTCCCTCTCAAACTCCCCTGTTTGCCGCCGCTACTCGCAGCTATACCGCTGCCTGGCTGGGCAACCGCTTTTATGGGCCCCTTAATCAGCCAGGCCCCGCCCCCTACTCAGGGCTCGGCGTCGTCCCAGCCCCCAGCCCCTGCCGGCCCCTACAAACAAACACACACACACACACACAAGGCCAGATGCAAATACAGGTACCTTCTCCTCCAATGAGACCTCCCTCTCAAACTCCCCTGTTTGCCGCCGCTGCTCGCAGCTGTACCGCTGCCTGGCTGGGCGGCCGCTTTTCTGGGCCCCTTAATCAGCCAGGCCCCGCCCCCTACTCAGGGCTCGGCGTCGTCCCAGCTCCCAGCCCCTGCCGGCCCCTACAAACAAACACACACACACACACACACACACACACAAGGACAGATGCAAATACAGGTACCTTCTCCTCCAATGAGAACTCCCTCTCAAGCTCCCCTGTTTGCCGCCGCTGCTCGCAGCTGTACCGCTGCCTGGCTGGGCGGCCGCTTTTATGGGCCCCTTAATCAGCCAGGTCCCGCCCCCTACTCCGGGCTCGGCGTCGTCCCAGCCCCCAGCCCCTGCCGGCCCCTACAAACAAACAAACACACACAAACAAGGACAGATGCAAATACAGGTACCTTCTCCTCCAATGAGAACTCCCTCTCAAACTCCCCTGTTTGCCACCGCTGCTCGCAGCTGTACCGCTGCCTGGCTGGGCGGAAGCTTTTATGGGCCCCTTAATCAGCCAGGCCCCTCCCCTACTCAGGGCTCGGCGTCGTCCCATCCCCCAGCCCCTGCCGGCCCCTACAAACAAACACACACACACACACACACACACACACAAGGACAGATGCAAATACAGGTACCTTCTCCTCCAATGAGAACTCCCTCTCAAACTCCCCTGTTTGCCGCCGCTGCTCGCAGCTGTACCGCTGCCTGGCTGGGCGGCCGCTTTTCTGGGCCCCTTAATCAGCCAGGCCCCGCCCCCTACTCAGGGCTCGGCGTCGTCCCAGCCCCCAGCCCCTGCCGGCCCCTACAAACAAACACACACACACACACACACACAAGGACAGATGCAAATACAGGTACCTTCTCCTCCAATGAGACCTCCCTCTCAAACTCCCCTGTTTGCCGCCGCTGCTCCCAGCTGTACCGCTGCCTGGCTGGGCGGCCGCTTTTCTGGGCCCCTTAATCAGCCAGGCCCCGCCCCCTACTCAGGGCTCGGCGTCGTCCCAGCTCCCAGCCCCTGCCGGCCCCTACAAACAAACACACACACACACACACACACACACAAGGACAGATGCAAATACAGGTACCTTCTCCTCCAATGAGAACTCCCTCTCAAGCTCCCTTGTTTGCCGCCGCTGCTCGCAGCTGTACCGCTGCCTGGCTGGGCGGCCGCTTTTCTGGGCCCCTTAATCAGCCAGGCCCCGCCCCCTACTCAGGGCTCGGCGTCGTCCCAGCTCCCAGCCGGCCCCTACAAACAAACACACACACACACACAAGGACAGATGCAAATACAGGTACCTTCTCCTCCAATGAGAACTCCCTCTCAAGCTCCCCTGTTTGCCGCCGCTGCTCGCAGCTTTACCGCTGCCTGGCTGGGCGGCCGCTTTTATGGGCCCCTTAATCAGCCAGGGCCCGCCCCGTACTCAGGGCTCGGCGTCGTCCCAGCCCCCAGCCCCTGCCGGCCCCTACAAACAAACACACACACACACACACACACACACACACACACACACACACAAGGACAGATGCAAATAAAGGTACCTTCTCCTCCAATGAGAACTCCCTCTCAAACTCCCCTGTTTGCCGCCGCTGCTCGCAGCTGTACCGCTGCCTGGCTGGGCAACCGCTTTTACGGGCCCCTTAATCAGCCAGGCCCCGCCCCCTACTCAGGGCTCGGCGTCGTCCCAGCCCCCAGCCCCTGCCGGCCCCTACAAACAAACACACACACACACACACACACACACAAGGACAGATGCAAATACAGGTACCTTCTCCTCCAATGAGAACTCCCTCTCAAACTCCCCTGTTTGCCGCCGCTGCTCGCAGCTGTACCGCTGCCTGGCTGGGCGGCCTCTTTTCTGGGCCCCTTAATCAGCCAGGCCCCGCCCCCTACTCAGGGCTCGGCGTCGTCCCAGCCTCCAGCCCCTGCCGGCCCCTACAAACAAACACACACACACACACACACACACACACACACACACACACACAAGGACAGATGCAAATACAGGTACCTTCTCCTCCAATGAGAACTCCCTCTCAAACTCCCCTGTTTGCCGCCGCTGCTCGCAGCTGTACCGCTCCCTGGCTGGGAGGCCGCTTTTATGGGCCCCTTAATCAGCCAGGCCCTGCCACCTACTCAGGGCTCGGCGTCGTCCCAGCCCCCAGCCCCTGCCGGCCCCTACAAACAAACACACACACACACACAAGCACAGATGCAAATACAGGTACCTTCTCCTCCAATGAGAACTCCCTCTCAAGCTCCCCTGTTTGCCGCCGCTGCTCGCAGCTGTACCGCTCCCTGGCTGGGCGGCCGCTTTTATGGGCCCCTTAATCAGCCAGGCCCCGCCCCCTACTCAGGGCTCGGCGTCGTCCCAGCCCCCAGCCTCTGCCGGCCCCTACAAACAAAAACACACACACACACAAGGACAGATGCAAATACAGGTACCTTCTCCTCCAATGAGAACTCCCTCTCAAACTCCCCTGTTTGCCGCCGCTGCTCGCAGCTGTACCGCTGCCTGGCTGGGCGGCCGCTTTTATGGGCCCCTTAATCAGCCAGGCCCCGCCCCCTACTCAGGGCTCGGCGTCGTCCCAGCCCACAGCCTCTGCCGGCCCCTACAAACAAACACACACACACACACAAGGACAGATGCAAATACAGGTACCTTCTCCTCCAATGAGAACTCCCTCTCAAACTCCCCTGTTTGCCGCCGCTGCTCGCAGCTGTACCGCTGCCTGGCTGGGCGGCCGCTTTTATGGGCCCCTTAATCAGCCAGGCCCCGCCCCCTACTCAGGGCTCGGCGTCGTCCCATCCCCCAGCCCCTGCCGGCCCCTACAAACAAACACACACACACAAACACACACACACACACACACACACACAAGGACAGATGCAAATACAGGTACCTTCTCCTCCAATGAGAACTCCCTCTCAAACTCCCCTGTTTGCCGCCGCTGCTCGCAGCTGTACCGCTCCCTGGCTGGGCGGCCGCTTTTATGGGCCCCTTAATCAGCCAGGCCCCGCCCCCTACTCAGGGCTCGGGGTCGTCCCAGCCCCCAGCCCCTGCCGGCCCCTACAAACAAACAAAC